>NC_089827.1:20019352-20319352 GCF_035046505.1 Tiliqua scincoides
TTGCCAGAAAAGCCGGAAGTGCCTTTCAGAAGTCTCTGGGACTTGTTCTGAGATGTGGGGAGGTCATGTGGGGTCTCCCTGAGCCTCAGAAAACCTTCCAAATGCTTCTAAAGACACTTCCGGTTTGTCAGTGCCCCCCTCTGATTTTATTATCCACAGAATTTGGTATACTAAAAGCCTAACTGTATTATACATACATCTTGACACTACAAGATATATAAAACTGGGATTGACTTGCTCTGATATCGGGCATAGTAGAGGTGTGGAAGGGATTGTCACTCCCGGATTGGCCTTTTCAGCCACACTAGACGCTGTGCCAGAACCACCTTTCAGAGCGCGATACCATAGTCTTTCAAGACTGAAGGTTGCCAATATATATAGAGGTGAACTTGTCATGTCACTGGTCATGACATGATTATTGGGATTGGAGAAGCCACAGGGACTGGTTGTGGGAGGCAATCCAGTGTGTCTGGGGTGTACCCTGGGGGGCTAGGGTACGACTCGGAGGAGGGTTCCCCAAATTTGACCTGGCTACCAGGATTGGAAGCTCTGCGGTTTAAGAGCTATTTGGCAACCGGTCTTGGATAGACCTGTGGGTGCCAAGTGACCATAAGGGTTTATGGCCACTTGATCACCCTGAAAGTAATAAAGAGATTACATGGCCATTAAGGAGTGTGGTCTGATTTCCTTCACACTTTCCCTGTCAACACTTCTCCCCACAACGAGTTCTGAGCCCTTGAAAGGATGCTATGCTCTGTTTCTGATGCCTTTTCATTGGCACTGAAACTGGGCAGCTTGTGTACTAGTCATCAGGGATGCTGAAGACCAAAGTACACACTAAAGGTGCAATCCTAACCAACTTTTCAGCACAGGGAACAAACATTCCCTTACCTTGAGGAGGCCTCCATGACTGCTACCTAACTGAAGGATGCAGTACATGCCCCAGTGGCACAGCAATGTCAATGATGGAAAGTTGGTTAGGATTTGGTCCTAAATGTGTCATGTGGTTAGAACAGTGATTTTCAACCAGTGCGCTGTGGCACATTGGTGTGCCGTGAATGGACTGTGAGAAAGTTGCAGGAGTTTAGGTTAGGGTCATTTATTAGTAGGGCAACAGGGTGTGTGTGAACCACTCCCCCCCACCAGCAGCATGTCGTGTCTTGTCAATTGCCAAAAAAACTGATAGTGAATCATTGAACAATTTTAGCACCTTGTCAATGTGAGATGGCAAAGGTTGAAAATTGCTGGTAGAGGCTTGCCTGTACTCAATAGTTAAAGCTATGCCATTTGGATTGTGACCATGGCACAGAGGGAGGGGGTGTCTCATTACCTCTGTGTCATTTACCAGCTGCAAAACAACCCCCTGCCTGAAGCAGGTGTTTAAACCTAAAAGTGTCATGTGTTTCAATTGTCACTTTTGGGATCAAACTGCCGCTTTGTTGGGGGGTGTTTGTGCACATTTCAGTGAGAATATAGTGCAAGAACAACGGGTGAAATACCCTCTTCATTTAAATGCCTCCTAGTTCTGATCCAAAGGGTGGCCTATGCAGCTGCTACTTTCAAAGAAAGCAAAATTCCAACCACAAGACAATGCATTTGAATATCATGTGTAGTTTAGTCCTAAGTATATCAGCATTTGACATGGAAAAGCAGATGGTGCTCCTGGAAGCCAACAGCCATTTATCCGTGTACATGAATTGAGTTTGGATTCATTGTTCATTGGGTTCATTGTTTCCCACAAAGGAGGTAGATAACCTGAGATGCTTTTTCATGTGTACCTGCAATGCCTTGTGTGGTAACAGCATAATTTCAAGTTTTGTGTTTATTTTTTAATCCATGCAGATATTCTTTTGTTCCACCCTCTAATCATCCCTTCTGTTTTTCCATAAGAACAGAGGGCATTAGCAATCAGTGTTTTACAACAAAGAATTGGATTCTTAACACCCATTTCTTTGCCTGCATCTGAAAAGCCTATTTACTTTGCACCTTGTGAAGAAAATCCTGTTTAAATAATTCATTTGAAGATACAAGAAATCTCATTGCGGTAGCTCAATCTGTGCAACTCGCTTGCCAGCCTGGTGCTTCTCTTTCGGTAAAGCATTCATATCATATTTTTAACATCTCGTCGAGAAACCCAAGTCAGTTTTCACTCTCTTCACATTCTGCTGTTGTGCTTCTTTGTCTTTCGTTTCTGAGTTGCGTAGATGAAACAGATGATCATCTCATGTTTTGATTTCTTTGCAATGAAGTTCCTTAATTTCAGTGGGTATACACGCATACAGTATATATATATAGCCTTTCTTCAAAGACGGCTCCCATTTTTAATCATGTTGCACATACTGTGCTAGCCTGTATTTCTAGAGCAAATTTATTATCTTGCATGCAATCTTAAAGGAATATTGGGGTCAGGGATTGGGCCAGCATACATGGTCCCACCCCCACTTGCCATGTTCAGTGTGTGGGGGAGGGAGGAAAAGCGGGTCATGTACTCTGCTGAAAGAGCTCTCTGAAGATACCAAAACGTTTCTGCAAGCCTAGGCAGTTCCCAGATTTATGGCCCTATCTTGACTAAGTGGTGAGACAGCAGAACACACATTCCGCTGGTATGTACTGCCACAGATGTGCTGGAAAGCACTTTACAACAGTGCTTCTAGCCAGCACACCAGTGGGATGACAGAAGCCTTCCTGGGTGCATTGGCACTCCCAGGGATGTTCACCAGAAGCAGGTAAGCCAGGCACAAGGGTGGAGGGCAGGGGAAGTGGTGATTGGGGCAGGAGTGGGTGGATCAGGCCTGGGAGAGGGGGTGGGATCCACAGCATTGGTGTATACCAAATCCTTTCCCCCCTCCTGGGCTTTATATGCCAACACAGATCAACTCAAGACTTGCAATATCGCTGGCGCAGGTCCAAGTTTTTCCATAGCAGCTGCTGGGGCTTACCTAGGGGCAAGAGGACAAATGTCCCCTTACACTGAGGAGACCTCCAGCAACTGAAAATCCCCTTTAGAATGCAGCATAATCTGTTCTGGTGCCACTGCATCGCCACAAAGAAATTTAGTTAGGATTGGGCTGCCCAACTGGCTAAAACAAAATCCTTATTCAGTGGATGAATGGAAAGTAGATGTAGCTGCAATGTCAATACCTTATACTGAGGACTACAGTCTTACTGCTTGTGCTTCCTTATGTAGGCATCAGATTGTTAGCCTCTTGGAAAGAAAGAAAATCAGTGAATTCAAGGGGCGTAAAGGGAGGAGTAATGTTAGCTTGTAGGCCTTCCTAGTGTTTAGAGGAGTATGATGGTTCAGCTTTTGTAGCCAAAATGCGACCTCCTCTCTTTTCTTCCCCTGAAGATTATGTTTAGTACATCAAGAGAGTGAACAGATCTCTGTCTTCCCCACTCTTTCCAGGGGTAGGATCTCATCAATAAGGCATGATTTTTAGATTACTGTACTATGCCATCAAGGAGGGATTACTGTAGGACGTTCTGTAAAGGGGCTCAATGGAATGGGAACCAGCTTAATGATTCATATTACCTTTTTCAAGAAGTTTCAAAAGAAATAGTGGATTCTTGCAAAAAAATAAAAATAAAAAAATAAAACGAGTTCTCTCAGGTCAAATAACTACTCTGAGCTAAAACTTCTTTTCTTTTTTTCTTTTTTTTGAAAAACTTTCATTGTTTCTTTGAACTTAGAAACTTTCCTCAGCAGTTCTTTGTAAATGGAACAAAAATAGGACTGGAAGGTTTGAGAATCTCGAGGCTGTGGAGAACCGCGACAGAGTTTTCAGGTCTCCGCTTTAGCTTGGTCGAAAAAGTGGTGCATGAAAGTGGTATGAAATGCATGAGGAACGAAGGGGAGTGAAGGTGGGATTGATTGTGATGGAGAAATTTTGATTTTTGCTTTAATGACATTATATTTGCATTATATTTAGGCCTGTTTCCCATTCTTAAAGGCACAAACCTCAGATGCCACCTTGCATGAAAGTATATCAATCATTCTCTCTAAGCATAATGGTCACGGAGACCAGCCCTGACTTATAACTGTGTGAACAGGAAAGTCCAAAATCCCTCCATAGGAATTTTGGTGCAAGTTAAAGTTCTTATCAGAAAACGTATTGATGTTACATTTTTCACTTGTTTTAGTTCTTGAAGGACTGCTTTGAAATTACGCAGACATGAAATGGAATGTGGATGGAGTCGTGTAGAAATGTTTGTAGTTTTATGGTGATTGACTGTCAAGCCTTTTTTTTTCTCATAACGTTTTTTTCTTTCTTTCAAGCCTTTTTCTCACAACGTGCCATAAAGCGCACTGTGATGGTGCAGAAATTAGTTGTGCTGGTGGGAAAGCCGGTACCTTCAAACTGGCACCAGGGCAGACCTTGATACACACCAGAGCAGTGCAAGCCTTGATGCATACCAGATGCACACCGAGCTCCACAGTGGGCTGTGGAAGGGTGGTGGCGGGAAGGGAAAGGTGGGTGGGTGGATTGGACCTGGGATCAGAGGCAGTGGTGCATGCCATACCCAATCCCCCAAATTTGACTATTTAGTGGTCACCCTCCTTGGTAAACACTCTACCAAGTTCCATCAAGCCAATTCTTACATCAGATGATCAACTTGTATTTCTATTGAGATCTGGGTGATTACAATAGATCATACTACTCAGTGCCATCCAACAGTCTCTTTATGACGTGATCCTAGTTTTGAGAAGACTATGAAATTACATATTCACTTTTGTTTGTTTAGAAAGATTTCAATTAAGAAAGCCTACCTAATGGACCGCATAATCTCCTTGAAAAGATCTTTTTGATCTGAATCAATAGCAGCAACTGTTACCCTGCAGATGCCTGATCTTGTCTGATCTTGGAAGCTAAGCAGGGTCAGGCCTGGTTAGTACTTGGATGGGAGACCGCCTGGGAATACCGGGTGCTGTAGGCTTATACCATAGTCTTTCGAGACTGAAGGTTGCCAACCACAAACAATGAGAAAGCTCAAGTGATTGTATTTCTAAGCCACAATCCCAACACACAATGAGTTCCTCAAAACCTAGCTGGGTGCACAGCAAGAGGACTTTTCTGTGTCCAAAAATTATACTGGCCATGGGAGGTTATAGTCTTATAGTCTTTAACCTATAGTCTTAAACAGATTAAAACACAGTTCCATAATAGCATGCTTTGAAACCTCAGAAAATTGCCTTCATAAAGACACATCAGCTAGGTATTGGCTATGTATTTAAGCAATTTTAGGTAGACATGTCAAGGTGATAACAGTTTTCATGATGTGCTGATTGAGAATTCCTTCCAGAGTTTAACTCCAAATAAATCTGATGCACAGCAAAAATATCTTCCCAAAGCTCCCATTAGTGAATCTGAAATAGATGAGAACAGATAAGAATAGATAAATAAGAAAAAAGATAAAACAGTCGAAATCTGGAAGAGCCCCTGGGCCCAATGGCTACTTCTCAGAAAAGAATAAGCATTGTCAGATTTACGTCCACTGTTGGCTGTCCTGACAGATGAAATCCCAGAAAGCAGATGTCTTGTTTTTTACATGTACAGCACAAACATCTCAGTAGTTCCCACACCTGGAAACATCCCAGAGCACCACATGGATTATAGGCCAATACCTTTTATTAAATGTTGTTAAAATCATTTCTTCAATCAGTTTAAAATGTGCCTCTCTTCTGCCCCATTCTGTTCAGGTGGCCTTTGTACCATGATGACAGGTGGCAGGCTGGGTGAGGCTCCATTCCGGCACCGCGGCTGCTGTGGAACAAAAGAGTTCTCGTGTGGCGCGGCCTCATTTGATGCAGAGGAACTTTTAGACAGATTCCACTGGGGTTGTCTCGTAATCCCTCTTTGTAAATTTGGACTCCTTTGCTGAATTCATACACTGGCTGCAAATACTTTGTAAATCTTCCCAAACATTTGTCGCGGGTAATTGTTGCGAGTTCTCCCAGCTCTTGAAAAGTTGTACAACCAGGCAGATGTGCGTCTTATTCTCTCTGTTTTTTGACATAGATCTCAAAACCCTTTGACTGGGTCTTCGCTTACGGTCCAATCCTGAGCTGCCCAAAATGGCTACCACGGTATCCAGCGTACAACCAGGCGGTTGCCGCCGGCTCCTCAGGGAAAGGGAAACAGCTTCTCAATGGGACTACTCAATTCTATGGCAGTTCTGGAGCTGCTGCAGAATTGGAGAGTCCTGTGTCAGATTGTGCAGTCCCACACGGGGCTCAGGATCTGGTGGAGCGAAGATCCACCATTCTCGTCCCCTCCCTACCTGTTCCCTCCACCACCAAGCCTCCTCCCCACCCTCTCCCCACCTCCCTCCACCCTGGAACACCTCCTTGCCACCTCCCTTTACATCCCCACTCACCTCTCCGCTGCCAGGTGGTCCAGGAAATCGCTGGGCGGCAGAATGGGGCCCAATGCTGGATCTGGCCCAGTGCGGGCTTGCACTGGAGGTCTGGCGCTGGGCCTGCAGTAAGAGTTTGCAAATATGCCATAAGGGACGTTTATGACAGTGTGCACCAGTGGTGAACCAGCATACAGGGCTCTGGATCGGCCTTTTAATCTCTTGACAGGGTTGGCATTAAACCCCAATCCTAACTCTCAGCCCAATCCTATTCACACTTTCCTGGGAGTAAGCCCCATTGACACTAATGGGACTTATGTCTGAGTAGACATGCATAGGATTGGGCTGTTAATCTCCATGCAGCAGTGTAGTGGCACTGGTGTGTACTCTACTGCGTCCCATGGGAGATTTTTGGTTGCGAGTGGACTTCTTGGAATAAGGGGACTTTTGTTCCCTTTGCTAGGTAAGCCCTAGCATCTGCAATAGGTCAATTCAAACCTACAACAGCATTATCACTGTGACAAGTCCACATTGATCTGTGCAGGCAGATCAGGGAGGTGGCTACAGCACACACTAGCACCATTAATCCAACCTCCCTCCCAATCTACCCACACCACCTCATCTCCTCTCTGTTTCACTGCCCCTGTGACATCCTCCCATCTATGCACTTACCTGTTCCGGCGAAAATCCTGATGGCTGAAGAGTAGAGATCAGACTATAACAGAGCTGATTGGTGTGCACTTGGAGTCAGGGTGGAGTTGTCAGAGAGGAGAATTGTGTGATGATTCCACTAATTTATTTCACACAGTGAATGTATTTAATTTAAATTTGTGTTCATATTTTTCTAGATGCAATGTTTGAGGGACAAAGAGAATTTAGACTTAAAAAACCAAACAAACAAAAACCTAGACCAGTGGTTCCCAAACATTTTAGCACTGGGACCTACTTTTTAAACCGACACTCTGTTGGAACCCACCTAAGTTTACAAGACTTTAAAAAAAAAAAAGACATCTGGAAAAAAATTATTTGTTTAATTAAAAGTAAACACATCCCTGATCTTATCTGATCTTGGAAGCTAAGCAGGGTTAGGCCTGGTTAGTACTTGGATGGGAGACCACCTGGGAATACCTGATGCTGTAGGCTTATAACATAGTCTTTCAAGACTGAAGGTTGCCAACCATTTTAATAACCCCCAAAATATGCTCAAACATTTATCTCTCTATATTTACTCATGCTTGCAAACTGCAGGAGCTGAGCTCTTCACAGGGCAATTAACAGCTATATGATTTTGGAAGAACCTCAAGGCTTGAGACAATTAGTTATCTGATCTTTCCACCTGTGTTTTTACTGGAGGCTCTGCTCAGCAGCTATGGGTCCCACCAAAAATTGGGTCGCAACCCACCAGTGGGTCCTGACGCACAGTTCGGGAACCCCTAAGTTCTGACTTAGACTCTAAAGAACTAGGACAAAGCCAAACTTCAGGCTTATGTGAATGTAAATAAAACAGTAGACACAAATTATTTGTAATTTAAAGTCAAATGAGGAGGAAAAAAACCCCACTTAATAGGAACGTATTTGAAAGGCAGATAAATTATTTGCTGTTTCGTAACCACCTGCTACTAATTACTTTAGCTACAGGTTCCTAAGTCAACACAGATGTTTCAAGACTAATCACCAGAAAAGCAGGTTAAAATGCTCAAAAACCCTGAGATATGAGAGGCGCTGCCAAAACGCACTGCTTTTGCAAAGCACTGATTTCGTCCAAAAACAAGTTACTTTTCCTTTTACTAAAATTCCCATAGATGGGAGTTGCTTTTCCTCTCTTTTGTCCTCTAGGGGCAAATATCCACACTTTAGATTTCAGCTAGTGCTGTTGTTCCAGCTTCACAAGTTACGCTGGGCCTGTGAAAGGAAATTATTTATGTTTTAATATTCATTTTGCAGTCTTCTTCCAAGGTGCTCAGAGTGGTGAACATGAAGCCTGTTCCTCTTTCATCTTCACAGTCATTGGAAGATGGGAAAGGTGCATCAGTCCTGCTATAAGTATCCTGCACCTAAAGGGGCCATATAGTCACAGCTCAATCCTATCCTTTCCCCCACCCTCTGGGGCAGCTGCGCTGAAAACAAGTGCGCAGTATCCCACAGAGGGGTGGATCAAAAGGCTTTAAGAGAAGGGGATTTAAAGCCCACTACATCTCCATAAGATTCCTGCTCCATAATGTGTCTCTTTGGACCTGCGCAACCAATTTTGCTGCTACAAGTCCAAGGAGAGAAAGGGTGTGGGGAAGCTGCCCACAGAGTGAATACGATTTGGCATACACCATTGCCACTGGATCTGTAGTCTCCCTGCCCCCTGATCTGCCTCTCCTTGCCCAGTTAGATAGGACCTTGAAATAGGAGGAGGTGATGCTTCTAAATATCAGCAGAGTCCAGCTCAGTTATGGTCCTAGAGTGGAAGAGGTCCTAATGCCCCAACATGACTAAGGGCACAATCCTAACTTGTACTGGAACAGGCAAGCCAGGAGGCTTGCGCTGTATCCAGTGCAGGATTGTGGCCAGCAGTGGCTTAGCCAGAGGCAAGGGGGAACTTTTCCCCTTACCCCTGGGTAAGGGCTGCTGGTCCCAATGGGTCTCCTCGGGCTTGCACCACCTCCTGAAGTGGTACAAGTTCGAGGAGAGTGGAGTGGCTTCAAGCCGCTCCGTTCTCCATGGGGACAGGGGTTGGGATCCGACATAACTGCTGGATCTCAGCCCCGCTTCCCGCTCCCCACATGCCCGCCCCCGGGGCTGCCCATCGCTCTCCCTCCCCCCGCCCAGGAAATCCCATTTCTAAAATCAGGAGGTTGCGCATTTCTAAAATCCCATTTCTAAAATCAGGAGGTTGCGCATACACATCATGGCTTGTACCCCATAATGGATTTTTCCTCCAGAAACTTGTCCAATCCCCTTTTAAAGGCGTCTAGGCTAGACGCCAGCACCACATCCTGTGGCAAGGAGTTCCACAGACCAACCACACGCTGAGTAAAGAAATATTTTATTTGTCTGTCCTAACCCGCCCAACACTCAATTTTAGTGGATGTCCCCTGGTTCTGGTATTACGTGAGAGTGTAAAGAGCATCTCCCTATCCACTCTGTCCACCCCCTGCATAATTTTGTATGTCTCAATCATGTCCCCCCACAGGCGTCTCTTTTCTAGGCTGAAGAGGCCCAAACGCCGTAGCCTTTCCTCATAAGGAAGGTGCCCCAACCCCGTAATCATCTTAGTCGCTCTCTTTTGCACCTTTTCCATTTCCACTATGTCTTTTTTGAGATGCGGCGACCAGAACTGGACACAATACTCCAGGTGTGGCCTTACCATCGATTTGTACAACGGCATTATAATACTAGCCATTTTGTTCTCAATACCCTTCCTAATGATCCCAAGCATAGAATTGGCCTTCTTCACTGCCGCCGCACATTGGGTCGACACTTTCATCGACCTGTCCACCACCACCCCAAGATCTCTCTCCTGATCTGTCACAGACAGCTCAGAACCCATTAGCCTATATCTAAAGTTTTGATTTTTTGCCCCAATGTGCATGACTTTACACTTACTGACATTGAAGCGCATCTGCCATTTTGCTGCCCATTCCGCCAGTCTGGAGAGATCCTTCTGGAGCTCCTCACAATCACTTCTGGTCTTCACCACTCGGAAAAGTTTGGTGTCATCTGCAAACTTAGCCACTTCACTGCTCAACCCTGTCTCCAGGTCATTTATGAAGAGGTTGAAAAGCACCGGTCCCAGGACAGATCCTTGGGGCACACCGCTTTTCACCTCTCTCCATTGTGAAAATTGCCCATTGACACCCACTCTCTGATTCCTGGCCTCCAACCAGTTCTCAATCCATGAGAGGACCTGTCCTCTAATTCCCTGACTGTGGAGTTTTTTCAGTAGCCTTTGGTGAGGGACCGTGTCAAACGCCTTCTGAAAGTCCAGATATATAATGGCCAATGGTTCTCCCGCATCCACATGCCTATTGACCTTTTCAAAGAATTCTATAAGGTTCGTGAGGCAAGACTTACCCTTACAGAAGCCATGCTGACTCTCCCTCAGCAAGGGAGACAATTAATCAAACTTCTCTGTACACCTACTCTGGACTTTGGCAATACCTTTGCCAAACAAAATAAGTATGATAGAACAAGTTTATGTTACACTGTACACTGCATGTAAAGATCATAACAAGAATAGTGTATAATGAGAGCAGACCTTTTTAAAAAAAAATTCAGGGCAGGCTTCTGGAAGATATTATGCTGAAGTGGAAGCTCTGGTAGTAAACAAGAGAGAACCTATGAACCCTTTGGAATCTGAACACAGATTTGTTTTTCCCAGTTGCCCAGTACATTTTCCTAAATTATAAGCCATCTGGCCATGGAGGTTAGAACATGTGAAAAAAAAAAAAAATGATTGACATTCCTTTTTGCCTTTTGGTTGAGGTAATGTGTAATTTCCTTCTGATGCATTCTCCACAGGTTCTGTTTTCATCCGGGTGCAGGAGTATAAAAGAAAAGCATACATGGTTTGGATGGAGATCACTCAGAAATCTGCAGCGCAGATCCGAAAGGGAAGCATTCAATATACTTGGTCATATCTCATTGAGAAATCTGCATGAACGTGCGCATTTAAAACACAGCGACAAGCAATCAATCTGGGGCTCGTGAGGAAGGTTTACCAGAGAAAGTATAGCATCAAGTGATTAAAAAAAAAAAATTAAGCGGTTCCAACAGGTCTTGAGCGGAGGTTGAGAACTACATGAAGACTGCAGGATCTTCGATCAACAACTCCTGATTTTCCTTTTCACCCTTTGGGGTCATTTCCCTGATAAATAATACAGGGACTGCAGTAGTTTGCATACTGACAAGATTAAAAAGAATGCTTCTTTGTCTAGGTTAAATTTACAGTCTGAAACCTTCCTTGAAAAATGTCAGCAAGGTAATTAATTTAAGTGGGTTTGCCACACAGAATCCTCCGACCCTGTCAGAATAATTTCATTTCCTGAGAATGAAAGGGATGTTGCATTTATCTTGGGAAAGCCTCCGTTCTCATCTCTCTGCCATTCTCTTTCTTGATCAGTCCGCTCTGTTTGTAGCAGGCTTCTCCCAGTCTTCCAGGGTAACAAAATTAACTTTGCAATCTTTCCTGCTGAATATCTCTCCCCCTCCTTCCAAAGATAAAGCAAACATGGGCCGCAAATTACCGCTGAACGGGGAATGAAATACCAGTCAGACCTTTTGCCTTGAAGAGAAGACAAGCATTTTCCATGGAGAAAGCTCTCCCCTGCCTGCACTTTCAGGCAAGTATTTCTGAGGAGCAGCGGTGAACGCATAAATTCAGCAGCATGAAGCTTCAGTCGGGGTAGAGCCAAAGCCTCCTGTCCCACCTCAGCTCAGTGGTGTGCTTTCTTCTGAATGAGTGCCTCAATGTACCACAATCAGCAGGATTTTTACATCTACTCTTCCAGCCGTGTTTGCTGGTGTAAAAATTTATTAGAAATTGTGCAACCTCAGCTAAGCCCCACTGGAGTAGCGTGAATGTGATTAAACAATAGATCACCATTCAGAAACTTCATTTAAGATCTTTATAAGAGTTCCCTTAACTGAATGAGAGGCATGTTGCTCTGACCATAGTCTCAGTTCTGTCCAGTGCCATCCTGTGCATGTCTCCTTGTAAGAAAGCCGCATTGAGTGTAATGGAACTTACTCCTAGGTAAGTACACATAAAATTGCAGCCTTTCAAATGTTATCGCATGGGCTAGGGAACCAAGCTGCCCACACGATCCTGCCTGCCCATTATGGGTCAAACTATATTATGGGTCAAAAGACAGCTGTGATGGTATAGTGCAGGATTTCTCAACCAGTGGTACGAGTACCACCAGTGGTACTTGTGGTGATGCCTGGTGGTACTCGCGGGACCCTTGAACACCTGCCACTTGGCGGTGAGACAATGTTGCAGTACGCAGCCGACACCGCAGCTCCAGAGACCCAAGGTCAGGCAAGTACTCCCAGCAAATAGCGAGGCACACGGCAGTGCTCCACCACCAGATGTTCCTTTACTTGAAGTATGTACAAGATATTTACAGTTCAAAGGCAGTTTTGCAAGCAAACAGCACAGATAGCTCTCTTTTTTGATACTCCGATCACCAACCTCACCGACGTAGCTTCCCACTGACACTCCACTTATCATCTCTGCCACAGCAGCTTACACTGGCTGCAATATATACTGGCACTGGCCAATGAGAGGCGGGCTACAGTCTGGTGATCCTATGACTCACCATCTGGTGACATGTCTGGTGATATGGTAATGCATCAGCTACTCCCATGATGCAACAGTGCTTTTACATTGTATGTATGCAGGCCAAGTCATCAGGGCCTTGCCTTGTTCTATCCAGCCTGTAAATTCTCTGCAGGCCTGGGGCATATAGCATAACAACACCACAAACAGAGGCTTGGCTTGGCAGGCAGAGCTCTAAAGCATGCTTTCCTATGCTTGAAAAAGCCCTCCCATCCACCCCGAGCCTCTTACTGGTGTTCGTCACATCGCATCTGGCCTGTCAACCCATAACTAACTGTCGATGAGGTTATCTCCAGTTACGTCTGGTGGTACTTCAAATAGGTGGACCATATGAAGTGGTTTGGCAGAGGACAAACCTTGAGGAACAATGGTATAGCGGTTTGGGTTCAAATCTTTGCTCAGTCATGAAGCTTCTTGGGTGACCGTGGGCCACTCACAGCCGGCAGCCACTGGAATGACTACTGCTCCTGTGAAAGAAGATGTGGCAAAAATGATGAAGTGGTTGCTTACATATTCCTTTCACCCCAATTCAAGTCAGAATTTCTCTATGGATAATATCTGGCTTGGCCCAACGTTTGATCTACCTAGATATTTAATTGATATGAGCTGTTGTCTTATGCTTCTGCTTCCAGTTTGTATTCTGTTTCTTGTTGCTTATTTTATCTTTTTTTCCCCTGTAAACTGCTTTTGGAAACTGGTTAGCACGTGAACATACGAGAAGCTAATTTGTGACCACGAGGTGCAGACCAGCCTGCAACATCACTGCTATCAATCAGAGTTGTGAGGAAGTGGGAGCATTATAACATTCTTCTCGCAATGTGGTCACATGCTTCAAACAAGTGGCTTCCAGGGCAGCTCCTTGTGTGTTGAGTAAATGACCACAGATTAAATGGGTAACTTGTCTACAACCACTCGTAGATAAATTGAGCTCTGTTCTAAAATGCATGTGTAACTACCCTCTTGGGACTGCGCCACTTCAGAGTCAGGTGGGAGATGGAATGATTGGATGCTCCATTGAGTGGCTGAATGTAAAAATTCTCTGAACCTAGAAAACTAGCAAGCCAGGCAGAAGGATGGTTACAACCTTGTCATGCTATCTTTCTACTGGCAAGATATTTACATAAGGCAGCATTCATTCATGCAATTTCCCTACCTGAAGTAGCATTATATGCCATGCGTGTTATCTGAACATATAGATTGGTCCCTAGAGGAAGAAGAAGATATATATGGGGTCAACATTGTTCAAGCTATAGATGACTCAAGTTGCAGATTTTTTAAGATGTGAATGAAAATAATCCGATCCAAAGAGGCTGGTATTATTATGACCTTTAAAGCCCTATACTGCTCTGGGCCAGGGTATATTAGAGATCACCTACTTCCGTACAATCTGGCTGGTCCTCTTAGGTCATCAGAGAAGGCCTTTTTACAAGTGCTGCCGCCTAGGGAGGTACGTGGGGCAGCAGCTAGAAATAGGGCCTTCTCAGTAGTGGTACCAACGCTATGGAATTCCCTTCCCCTTGACTTAAGAATGGCTCGCTCTCTTGAGACTTTTCGGCGAGGCCTGACGACCCTTCTGTTTAAACAAGCCTTCTGAGTTCTCGGCCTTTTTAACATCTTTTCAACATCTTTCAATTTTTTACAAGCTTGATTCTTTTATGACTTGCTGCTCTATGCTCTTTTTACGTTTTTTACTACTTTTTATCTGACTACTGTTTTTATGATATGTGTTAATATGCTTTTATCTGTTTTTAAATTATGTTTTTAATCTGTTTTAACGTGTTGTAAGCCACCTTGAGTCCCTTCGGGGAGAAAGGGGGGGGGGTAAAAATAAAGTTATTATTATTATGGAATTCATTTAAGGCCCCAATTCTATCCTTCTTCTTCCCTGCTGATTCAACACACTCCCATCCTCACCCTGGTCCCCACCACATCCTTCCCTGTCCCCGCTCTGTTCCGCCCACCCCCACCCACTATGCCATGATGCCAGTTAATTTCTTTAACTATTTTACTGCTGCTAAATAGAAACAGTGGTATTCAAATCAATACTTCTGTTCGGCTGAAGATACCACAAATAGACACATGCATGGGAACTAGGTCACGTTTGATTCACACTACCATTAGAAACCGTGAAGAGTTACATCATAACATATCTTACAGCCCTATCTTATGCTTACTTTGTAGAGCCATCTAATCCTGCCTTGCAATGGCACTGAATGCTGTGAAGCAGTCAGCACCTGTTGTAAAAAAGCATTTCAACAGTGCCCAACTTAGTGCAGTGCTGGTAGCAGCACCTTCCCATCCATGATGACAGTTCTCCTGCCGCTGAACGACTTAGCCAAGTCTTTGAGAAGTGGGAGAGGGCAATGGGAGAGCAGAACAGGGTGGGGAGGGGTCAAAACAGGGTGCGGAGAGGGGCAAAACAAGGCAGGAAGGGTGGGGAGGTGGGAAGGGATGGGAGCATCAGGTTCCACAGAGGATCAGTGGCACTAACCCTGTCCAGGGTCTGATCCTATTGTGTGGGTCAAAACAGACTTGCAGAATAGGTGCTGCAGGTCCAAGTAGATCCATTTGGGCTACAGAGGCTTATCTGTGGGTAAGGGAACAATTGCACTAACAGTTGTTCCCTTACCAAGAGGAAGCCCCTGCAACTGTCTCCCCACCATAGGATGCAGAAGTCACCAGCAGGTGCTTCTGCATCAAGAGGGGTTGGAAAGAATAGGATTGGACTCTTAAATTTGTATCAGAAGATTGGTTTCAAAACAAACCAATGGTAAACCTCCTTCCTCTAAAACGATTCTACAATTGTCATTGCAACAAGCAATACAAGTGGAAGGAACAATGATTTCTTATAAACCTGGACATAAAACTGAAGGTAAACATATAAATGAGTGTTAGATGTTGGTGGTCATTCAAATCAGGAGCACATTTGCATTGCTCAAGGTAATGGTTTAGTACTTTGGGGCAATCACATCAGTTCTAAAAGGATCAGAGACTCTAACTGCCAACAAGCAGTTGGCGTTGGGGAAAACAAGCCGATTACATTTGCTTCAATACTTTTGCAAAGCATTTATCATTCATAGAAGGGGCCACCAGACCAGAATACATTTCCCAGAATTGTCACAAAATTCTGTCATCCCCTGCCGTGATGTGAAAGTGCAGTATTGTGAATACGCTTAGGTGCATTGGAACCAAAGAAAATCACCCACCACCGCTCCAGCTCTCTTCACGGTCTTGCAGTGTAGTGGCTGGAGCGAAGGGAGATTCTGACAGCTGATTTGATAGAGTTTTACCCCAAAAGAAGGATATATTTCTGCCACTAGCGATATCAAAGCTTCGACCCTTGCTGCTTCCGCCCACTTTGTGTTTGATTTAAAAGATTAGAAACACTGTAAAAAAAATACTCCATCTTCTAAAATGCCTTGACAAATACTGTACGTTGGGGAAAAAAATGATACAGAAGGGACTAAAGAGCATTCTGCTTAGCACATAAATAGACAAGCCGCTGAGAAGGAGATTATTTGGAAATCTATCACCCCATACAGTTTGATCTCATTGTGGAGAAGAGTGACTTTTATACTTGATGGTGCTGCTACAAGATTAGCAACTTTCCATTTGAATGACTGTTACTTCCATGTGGTTGTACTGTGAATTTTTTTTCAAAAGTATCAAGCAAAAAAAGCGCTCTCTAGAGCTACACATTATAGCTTCTCCAACACTCAATTTTTTTTTTGCTGATTCAAAATACAACTTCTTAACAGACTCTTTAATTTCATCAGTAGCTAGACTTTCTAAAGTCACAAAGTGTTGAAGAACCCTTATATCACTGTACTGCAAAAACACAGGGGTAGAGCAGCAGCTCAATGGCAGGACCTATGTTAAATATCAAAGACTCCAGGTTCTTCTTGCATAGAAAAGACTCCAGATTCAATCCCCAGCATTGAAGTCAAAAGGTTTAGATAGCAGGACTGATGACTGCTATTGAATTAGATTTGATTTTATTGCTTGATATCTAGTACCTTGCATCATTGATAGGCAATGATCAGGTTCTTTGATCGTGAGTGGGCTCAGAGTGAATAACATCTAAGTGATCTAGTTCAACTGCCTCTGAAAGTAGAACTACAGGTTGAGTTTCGTTATTCATGAGGGTTTCGTTCCCAGAACTCATGTGGATAGCAAAAATCGCATTAAAGCAAATCCATTTAAAAACAATGCTAGGCGATTTAAAAATAGCCTTGCTGACCTTTGTGATGTAAGACAGAGTTATTAGGCAGACAATCCATCAATCAGTCTCTCTCCAGGTGCTTAGAAAGGCTTTAAGCTTTAAGGCTGAAGCTAGCAACCCCCCCCCCCCTTCACTAATGCAAAGTGATTTTCTTTCACGTGCTCAGGGGGAAGGGAGGGGTGGCTTGCCTTGGAGTGAAGCTGTTCTAAGTGCCTGAAGAGAGAATGATTGATGGATTGTCAGCTGGCTGCCCTCTCTCACATTAAGGAGGCTATTGTAAACCCACTGTTTTCCTTTAATTTCAAGGGCCCTTCTCATTGGGTTGAGATAAAACCACAGGTGTAAAAATCCATGGATAATTAGGTTGTACCTGTAGATTCAACTAGTCCGAACAGCAAGAGAAGAGACTCTGATTGGATAACATGGAAAAAATTTTTGGTGGGCCTCCTTCCTTCTGCTAGCTCAGTCTTTTCAACCTCCTTCCTCCTACATGAACAGCCTTTTCCTTTTTCCAGGTGCTACTTTTATCTCTGTGGGCCTTTTTGCCTCCAAGTAGCTGTAGCTGTGCAGCACACTTGCTGCAATCTAAAGCCCTGGTGTTAACTCCATACTTGCCTGCCAAAACAAGGGGTTACTGTTGACCCCACACTTTATCTCATTGAAGGATCTTGCACATTTCCATTACAGTCACTGATTATTTTCTCCTGTTTTAAACATTTTTGGATTGTAAACATTTCATATGTCATTTTCATAAATCAATGAGCTGATGATTTGAAAGTCACCTGTCATGACATGGTATTATGTCTCTGCTGCCCCAAAGCCTCCTGACATAAGAAACTACATGGCAAATGCTGTCCCCCATACTTGATGATGTGCCAACCTCTGCTCTTCCCACTGTCCAATATTCTAGCTCAGCACTTTCCTCCCTTCCACATGCCCACCTCTTCTCTGTCTCCCTCTTCATTTTCCAAACCAGGGAATGGAAGGTGAAGGATGAGCCATGGAAGCAAGTAGATGGAGAGAGATACCTCTGCTACCTGAGGCAACTGCTTCAGTTGGCCTCATAGATGGGCCAGCCCGGAAACTATGATTTCATAAGCCTCCAAGAGGGCTTCAGCTTCTACAAGAGAAAATGTCCTCATAGTCAAACTACACATTACACCCAGTTGTATGTAAGTTTCCCAGGAGAGTTTTCTTTTTAAAAAATGAAAAGTCATCATAGGATGTAGCAATCTTGAACAGATGGCTAGTGGTGGGTGAGGGAGGTGCCTCACCCTTTTCGCCCTTCAAAATCACTTCCTTAGGGTTTTTTTTTTTTCCTTTTTTTTCTCCATTAGGGATAAGATGATGAGAGTTGTACTTCATTTTGTTAGGGATGAGGGAAGGACACACGTGAAGATGGAAAATGGCTAGAGGGGAAAGGCTGAAGATTGTGACTCTCACAAACCTTTAGTGATTGCAGCCATCTGAGGCTCTTTTGAAAAGATAATTGAATGAATGAATGAATGAATGAATGAATGAATGAATAAGGCAGACAAATGTTGTATATAAGTGCATGTACCTTTTTGTCTGGCCCAGTTTCAGCAGCATAGCCGGGGAGTGCAAAACGATAAGTGCCGCAGGTGGTGCAATGTGGTGTGTAAATGGTCCCTCCCATTTGCCATCAGATCCATTCGGTGCAGTGATGGCCACATGCAGGCACTCGCGGAACCAAACACCATCTCCTACGTATTGCCGCTACTGCCCGGAATGGCTTTGACGGTGACTGGGAGGGGCGGCTTCCATAGGGTGGCCAGATACAGTGGAGGATAGAGTGCCATTGTATAGAAGGGAGAATTTTGGCAGCTGCAGCTTTTTAAACTCTTCCACACATGAATGAATGAATGAATGAATGAATGAATAAGGCACACACATGTTGTATATAAGTGCATGTACCTTTTTGTCTGGCCCAGCTGTGCCTGCGTAAAATTATCATTTCTATACAATGGTTAAAGGTATAAGCACTCTGTCCTCTACTGTATCTAGACACCCTGCACTTACATGGTGGGTTGTGGCATCTGTAGTACTTAACATTTTGCCCCCCCCTCCAGCTACGCCACGGCCCAGCATGTAGGTGACATTTTCATTCCACGCACAGCTTCTGTTGGTATTTATGGTCATCATCATATCACTGCCTGCTAAAGGTTGATGAACTTAATTTTCATCTGCTGATTTATCATTAAATAAATATTGGGAAGTCTTCTGTGGCACAGCAGTTTACCAGCATCTTTTTATGCTCCAGAAGCAAATAATTTTCCTAGCTGTTGGGAGCAGACAGGAAATAGCTATGCCATCTCATTTGGGTGTGATACTAAACTGAGCAAATACAAATGTATTCCTATTAGATTGCCGGATGATCCCATCACCTTAAAAATAAAGTGTTTGCATTTGCATAATATCATTATTTCTAAGATTCATATAGTTTACTGAATAGTGTGGTGCTAAGGAGAGACAAGAGAGATGAAAATTGTTAATTTGGGGCATATATTCCAAATATGCTGGAACAAATTCATAAAAATTCAACAAAAAGATAGTGGGCAGAAACCATGCAGTTTGATCTTGCTAGGTTGAATGAACTACAGGTGGAGCCTTGGTATCCTTGGGGGATCTGCTCTTGGAATCCCCTCCCCCCACCCCGCAAATGCCAAAATTTGCAGATAATCAGATACATGATCTGCTCCTTAAGCCCTCCAAAGGAGACCCTCAGAATGACTTCTGAGCTTCAGAATGATTCCTGGAGCAAAAAAAAAAACCTACTTCCAGTTTCCCTTGAGAAACCAGAAGTGATGGTTTTATGCCATGTAAGGCAGTCTGAGACCTGCAGAAGCCCCTGGAGGGCTTCCTCAGGCCTCAGAATAACTTAAAAGGCATGAAAATGTCACTTCTGTTTTCCCACCTGAAGTAGCATTTTTTTGGCTCTAGGAGCCATTCTAAAGCCCGCAGAGACAGCACTATGGGACACACACTAACTCTCTGGGCTTCAGAAAGCCTTCTGGTGGAGACCAGAGTGCAGCCCCTTTCAGTGGGCTCAGGTGAAGCCAAGACTGGCTCAATATGGGTCCAGGGGACCCGCGTTGAGCCAGATCTGCATATGTAAAATTCGCGGATAAACAGGCTTCACCTGTACAGTCAATTCTTGTTATCTGCTGAGGTTAGGGTCCTGGAAAACTCAGTCAATACCAAATCAGTGGATACTGAATCATTGATCCTATGACCCTGCTAACTGGGTAAGAGGCACTTTTTCAAGTGGGTGCTCCTCTTTTATTTAGCCGAGGAAGAGTAACTGGCCCACCTCACCCCAGCAGTGCCTTTTCTAGTGGCTGTCTCCTGGTGCTCTTTTGCATCTTTTTAGATTGTGAGCCCTTTTGGGAAAGGGAGCCATTAGTCATTTGATTTTTCTCTGTAAACTGCTTTGTGAACTTTTTGTGGAAAAGCGGTATATAAATACTGATGATGATGATGATGATGATGATGATAAGCAACAAAGGGATTAGGGGAATTGGTAGCTAACCTGGTCAGGAATGCCAGCACTGAATAGTTGCTGAAAACTCTCTGAAAACTGCTGCAGAGAGCTGTAGAATTGCCATGGATAGCTTCTGAGTGGTGCAGATACCTCAGGTGAATGTAGTTGGATGATAGTTGCTTAAGGCAGCAGCCAGACCATGTGCTCTGGCGTGTCACCTTTTGCAACACCCAGAAAGCATTGCAGACCACCAGCAAAAATGGCAACTGGCTAAGATCTCCCCGTCGTACCCTCCTTTCACATCTTCCCAATTGTTTATGGGAGATATTGTGAGTTTCCTTTCTTTTAATTTTTTAAATTTAATCCTAATTATTTACTGATAAGCTACCTTTTGGCAGCTTTGTGGCTTTTTGTTTTAATTCTTATGGGACAGCTCGTCAGAGATTAGTGACTACGCGGGAGGTTTTGTTTCTCCCAAGTACCTCTGTGCTGGCGGAGACCTTCCTGGCACCTCTGATATTGGCTATTTTACTCCTGTGGAGTGTCTGTTTTCAAGGATTGTTTTGGATTGTAATCATGGGCAGAAGGAGGAAAAGGCTGTGAGCAGGCAGTGTTTCTCCCAGGAAGGTCTCCAAACAACTGCAGCTCAACCAACTCTTATCGTGGAATGGAAATGTAAGTGATACTCCCCATCTTCCCTCATTCAACAACCCTGACTTTCTGGAGACTGAATGTGTTTTGGAAGGGAGCAAGCATAGTAATTCCCTAAGCCCAGATAACACTTGGAATAGATCTTGCCCTGCAGTGACTCCACAGCCTGGTTATCCTTGTGGGAGTGCACTGGGCAAAAATGCCTCACTCCAAAGGAGCCAAATGGACTGGATGGACTCTGACCTAGACAATGTTTGCCTCCTGACTTTATTAGGAGATCACTCTTTAGACTCGGCGAGAACAGTCCTGGCAATATTCCAAGAACTTAAGGAGACCTCTGCCCAATTAGCTATTCTGCAGAAACAGCTACAGGAGCAAGTAGCCCTGAAATTCAAAAGCAACTCTCTGGCAACTTCACGATCTTCTAGGAACAGATAAAGCCCAAGGACACTCCTGCCCCTGTGAAAGAACCCAGGAGCAAACCAGATTCCACACTTAACATCCTAAATTGATCCTGATCCTAAATTGTGCTGTTTTCAAGCCAACCAAATCATTCTAGAAGTGGGCAGAGTGCCAGTTAATGCGGGGAAAATGGAAGGACTGTCGCAGTATAAAAACCTCTCTCAGAAAAATCTTACGTATGGAATTTAATCACATAGATTTACAAAGTTACCATTAGTCCGGTATATAAAACCAGCCTTCTTCTAACATTTGAGACTTCTATAATTCCCCTGACTCTGGTTCGAATGAGACGATTTCTTGACATATTCAAAATAACAGCGAAGAGAATGTTCTCCAATACTTTTGATCCTCTCCGAGAGCTTCTGTCCTCCTCTAAGCATAACCTGAAGCCTCCCACTATTGCATCAGCCTCCAATTCAGCGGCATGTGAGTCTTGGCTACCTGCCCAGACAACCGATAAGCCTGTAACAACACTCCCTTCGAATGAGAGAACACTATCTCCTACTAAGGAAAAAAAACACAGAGCCCCAAAATACTGAGAAACACGGTTGAAAAGGATTCTGCTACTCTAGAAAATCTGACTCTTTCCTTGGAAAAGGCTTTAATCAAGATGAAACGCACTCCCAAACTGCAAATTAGGGAGGCAGTTCAAGCTACCAGTGGAAAGCATCTTAAGGCTGCCCCTCTAGACCACCAGCTGATGTACGTGTCAGTTGAACGACAGGAACAAGAGAGAGAGCTTGAAGCCAAAGTACCAAATCAGCCTTTGAATCTGATGAATGTGGGTGAAACAGATATACTCCTCGACGAGTCCATGGAGGTTTTTCCAATGCAACCAGAGGACGCTAGGGTGGAAGCTACAGAAGCCAGCTTGATTCAACAACCCCCTGCTAACTCCAAGGTTCAATCTGAGATAATGGACCTCAGGGGGCTTTTCCTCTCAGAGTGCGCTGGGATGGATAGTCTGGCGATCATAGAGCCATGGGAAAAGACACCTAAAATCCTCACAGATAGTGGCAAGAAGTTGCTGAGAAATTCTTCGTCCAGCCCAGAGGAGATTGTCTCACCACAATCCTCGATAAGTTCCTCAAACAGTGCAATCTTTCCACCAGGCTCAACTGAATCTGATAAAATAGATTCCACTGTGCCCGCTAATTCTGTCTTGAGTTGAAGCTTCTCATTATTTGTGTGATTAGGCCGGATTTTAGGGAGGACTTTAGGGAGGACTTTATAGGGAATTCAGGGACTCGGAGCAAGCAGTGATGCCTGCCCAGTACTTTACATTGAAACAACATTTAATCACGGCTATTAGGGATAAAAGAAGGACTTTTGTTCAAGATCAATTGAATTGTCTTTTGCAGGCCATTCGATCAAACAGTAGCAAACAATTCTGGAAGGTCCTGGCGGGGGCTTCGCAAAAAGAAGTGCATGATCCATCAGTGATTCCCCATCAGACCTGACAACAGCACTTTCTTGCAGTTTTTTTATGAGAGCCCACCTAGGGTACCCACCTATCTGGATGGGCTTGCCCTTGACAATATACCTGAGTGGCCTCCGGTCTCCATCGCGGAAATCTCAGAGCTTATCAGTCAATTAAATCCGTGTAAGGCACCTGGCCCTGATATACTACCCCCTGACCTGATAAAAGCCTAGCCAGATTTGTGGGCAACTCTTCTTGCCCAACTTTTCACCATGGTGGATAAAACTGCCCAAATACCTAAGGCCTGGTCCAAAGCTATTATAGTACCAATTTATAAAAAGGGGGATACAAGAACACCAGGAAGTTACAGGCCAGTTAGTTTGCTCTCAATTATTGGTAAAATGTACGCAAAACATTTATTATCAAGATTATTGGATTTGATCGAGGTGAACAATATTCTGGGCCCGGAACAGGTAGGTTTCAGAAAGGGTAAATCCATTTTAGATCACTGTATGGTCCGTTCTCATCTCGTTAACAAACAGCTAGCCCAGGATAATGGACAGCTCTTTGTTGCCTTTTTGGACCTAAAGGACCCTTTTGACACAGTGGTTAGAGACATTCTGTGGCGTAAACTTTCACATATGGGGATGGACAGACGACTCCTCATCCTAATTAGGAAGCGATATACAGATAATAGCTGCCAGGTTAGAGCCTCCCTTAGAGGCAACCTCTCAGAGCCAATCCCTGTTAACAAGGGAGTGAAGCATTCTTGCTCCAACCTTGTTCAACTTATCTAAATGACCTCAGTACTCTTCTTAAAGAGATCAATGCTCACAGCCCTAAATTAGGCCCCAATCATATCCCGTTCTTACTATATGCTGATGATATGGTTTTACTGTCAACTTTGAGGATAGGTCTGAAATGTTTGATAACTGGCTGTATTGACTACCTAAAGAAAAATGAGCTATTTCTAAATTTTGATAAATCTAAGATAGTAGTATTTGGCAAATCTTGGAAACTTCTCTATTGGTCTTTCAAAGGAAAGGTAATTGAACAGGTAAGAGAGTTTAAATATTTAGGGATCTATTTCCATCACAAGCATTCTTGGGTGACGCATCGTAAAATGGCAGTAAATCTAGCCAAAGTTTCGACCAAAGCAATCTTGCGTTTCCATTTCACCAGGGGTAACTCCTACATTCCTGCTGCACTGTTGGCCTTTAACGCAAAAACTATCTCCCAGCTCCTGTATGGAAGCCCCGTCTGGTCATTGGCCTTCGACTGCACAATTGAAAGAGTGCAGGTGATGTTCTTACGTAAGATACTAGGGGTGCCACGTTGTGTAGCCTATGCAACTCTTTGTTTGGAAGCTGGCCAACACAGAGTGGATACCCTGGCATGGCTTAGGACTTTAGATATTGGCTCAGAGTGTATCACCTGTCAGATCAAGATAGCCTGATTTGGGGCCTCTTACCCGATCCTCCTCTCTTTCCAGGCTTAGCTCTTTTGAGTAAGAAAATCTGCTCTATGGAGCTCTCCTTAGACTTGCTAGGCGCTCTAGACACAGAGAAGGCCTACAGAACCCTGAAACAAAGGCTTCTTGACCTTGAGCAACAGGACCTTTATAGCAATGCCCACAATCCTGCTCTCCAGTACATCTCCATCTTGCTATTCTACCTGGAAGACTTCTTGGAATGCCCCCAAGAATGGAGGGTGTTTACCCTAGCGAGATGCAATGTCATCACATCCAAGCAGTTATTTGGCAGATATAGAGGCATTCCAGCTGCAGAGAGAGTTTGCCCATGTAGGATGGGAAATTTAGAAACTCTTTCCCACATGTTATTACACTGCACACTATACCAGGATCTTCGTATATGCTACTTAGCACTAATCTTGGCCACTATCTGGGGTTGGGATGACCAGAACACAATTACATACATACTCGGTGGGGTTAATGAAGAGCTTTCTGGGGGGGGGGGGTGGCCAAATATATAAAAATGAGTATTAAGATATGTATTACTATGTTGGTCCCAAATGGCTGAATTGATTTTGCAGGGCCAGCCCATCTATGAGGCCAACTAAAGCAGTCACCTCAGGCAGCAGATTGGGAGGGTACCCATCTCAGTTACCTTCTTGCCTCCACTTGCTCCTCTTCTTCCGTCCATTCCTTGCATCAGAAGAGGAGACAGAGAAAAAAAGGAGCTGTGTAGGCAAGGAGAGTGCTGCACATCGGAGAGTGAGAAGTGCAAAGGCTGGCACAACATCAGGTTAATGGCACAGCAATCAGCATCAGGTCTCAGGAGACCATGGACTGGCCTTGACATAATGCCTTAACATAATGCCTGTCACATCTAGTGTCGCACAGTCACCTCTCAGTGTTCCAAATGCAGTCCAATATCTTTATAATGAGAACAGGCCCTCCATCAATCTCTTTGACATGATGCCAGAATGGTTTCGGAGGCTGTGGGTGGTATTCTTTTCGGCACAGCTAAGATTATGTGATGAGCAATAACCTATCTTGCATTTGCTAGAACATCAAAACATGAAGACTAAAGAGCACACTGCAGGGAGCGATATTTCTCTGTGGTGGGATGAATATCCACCATTCTTATTTAAGCCAGCAGAGATGGTGTCAGGTTGGGTGAGTTTAATAATGAATTTCATCCATCCTTGGGAAGCATGCAGTAGGTGGCACTGCAGTTCTTCCAAATGCCTGAGTTCTGGTCAGCTTCTCCTTCCCTTGACAAAACGCGGAGAATAAAAGCTGCAACCACCATGTAGGCTTGCCCTCCGGCCACCAATTTAACTAAGTTGGTGGCTTACTCTTTTATTTCATAGCAGTGCACCAAATGAATCTTTTTTTTTTTTCTTGGACTTGGAAAAAGTACAAACTGTCCCCCCCCCCCAAAAAAGGAGCAGTTCACTGGGTGTGAGTTCCCATCAGAAGTGTGATTTCTGGATTTGCATGTTCCACTGTAAAAATAGCAAAACGAGAGGGAAAGAATGTTAAAGGGCTAGTTCAGACTGCAAAAACAACTGTGTCATGGGACTCTGTTACAACACAATCACAATTAAAATACAGTACCAGCCAGAAGTGTAGGCCACACCTGACTGGGTTTTAACCATTCCAGTTCAAAGATCCAGTTTAAAGATCTTTGCTTAATCATACCTACTGCATTTGAGCTCAAATAAACCCCCATATTAAAATACCAGGTTGGAGCTGGCAAATTCTATGGCGTCTTCCCAAAGGTTACCTTAAAAGACAGAAGGCACTTTGTACTGCATTGCACCTGAACGTAATCGTGCCAGATACCAGTACTGTGATCACCCACTTTCAGAGCTTACATAGCCTGAGAACAGAATAAACGGAACAGAATAATAGAAAATAGGCAGCCCAATCTTATCCAGGGCTGACAATGACAGCCGTCATGGCACCCCCGTAAGTCCCAAATTGAGAGCACGAAAACCTCACTCAGGACCAGACTTTGGAGCTGTGGGGCCCAATTGGAAATATATATATTTTTTGCGGGGCCCCAGGTTCACAGCCAAAGTCTGTAGAATCTTAGAGATATAAATAAAATTTATTCTAGACTTTATAACTCTATGGTAGAATGGAAAGCAATCTAAGTGTGCCTTTAAAAACTGCATGCTAGTTCAGTGATTGACCAAATGGATCTTAGCACCTTTTAATATAAAATGGCATACACGTAGATTACCTTTGAAAAGTAAATAGATACAGAACCACTTATTTCAGTGACTGTGAAATGATTTAGTAAAAATATTAATTTATTTTTTAATCCTTGCGCAGGGCCCCCTTAGGCATGGGGCCTAATTGGGAGCAATTGGTCTAATTGCCTAAAAGTCAGCCCTGGTCTCACTACCATCGTGCACACTGAAGCCACCAGCACAAACAACTGGAGTCCCTATGTACACAACAGCTCCTCACAGACACCGCAATGGAGCAGGTAGGTGGGAGAGCTTCTGGGGAGTATGAGGGTAGTTCATGGTAGGCAGTGGGGCGGGGGCAGGGGGAGGGTGGGGGGGAGAGGGAACTCAGCAGCAGCAGATGCACATGTCAAGGTCCTAATCCCCTTTCCCTGCCCCAAACCGCTTTCTGAGTTTAGGTTCATTAGGTTAAAAAGTTAGACCACGACCCGCAGCCCGAAAAACGGGTTATAGTTCAATATGGATTTCAGCCACAAAAGCCTTAGTATGTTTATCATGCTTTCTGAGTCTCCCTGGGCTTAAGCCAGCTAAATAACTGGCATAGGTTCAAGGAGACCCATAGAAGTCCAGGTGGTAAGTAGCAAAGATTCTTACTTACCTGTTCTGGGCCATCTGGTTGCCTCCTCCCCATATAGCATGCAGCACGCAAAAACTCAGCAGGGCTATGTGCCATGTATTGGTGGGGGTAGAACTGGGCCCAAAGCACATAACTTGTAATGCACCACATCAAATGCAACTCACTGGCCATGTATTGCAATCCACTATGCAGAGCCTATTCGAGCCTCACACTGTCAGAACAAGTGATCCAGTGGCATAAGGCGCATTAGTGTCACATCACAAAATCTGACACGCCCATGTGTGTGGCCTGGCCACCACTGCAAGTGTCAAGCAGCCAGCTCCATGTGCCAGCGGACCACCAGCGCCCACCACCGCTGGTAAGTACACATAGGGGGCAGAGAGGTGAGCTGGACAGGGTGATGCCAGGGGTGGAGAACATGGCAGATCAGGACTGGGAAGGGGGCAGTTTCAGCAACAGTGGTGCATGCTGAAACCTAACCCTTTCCAGGTCTCAATCCTCCAACCTGCATCCACACAGCTGTCTAACTGGTACATATCCAAGTAGACCTGGTGGGCCATCATGGGCTTATCCAGGGGCAACAGGATAAATATTCCCTTACCCTGAGGAGATCTCCAGATCCTGAAACTCCCCCATAAGATACAGCAGGCTGGTCACATTGATGCCACTGCATTGCTGCACAGGGAGTTGTCTTGGGTGGAAAAACCACTGGTTCTGCTATCCAGGGCAGGCAGCAAAAGTTTACTGAGCCCCGAGTAGGTACAATCTACATGAGCTGCATTTGGATTGCTAAGCAAAAAGCCTCCATGTCTGAACTAAAGGAACAAGGCAGAGATGTATTGTTGAAACTACGAAGACCTGACTCTGAGAACTGTTTGGATCAACAGGTGAGGCATTAAATATAAGGGGCAGTGAACTCCTTGGAGAAGAAACAAGGTGCAAAGAAAGAAGGATTCCACTAAATCCAGGAGAGTGCCCGCATGGCTAACCAGCCAAGTTAGAGAGGCTGTGAAGGGCAAGGAAGCTTCCTTCCATAAATGGAAGTCTTGCCCTAATGAGGAGAGTAAAAAGGAACATAAACTGTGGCAAAAGAAATGTAAGAAGGTGATACGGGAGGCCAAGCGAGACTATGAGGAACGCATGGCCAGCAACATTAAGGGGAATAATAAAAGCTTCTTCAAATATGTTAGAAGCAGGAAACCTGCCAGAGAAGCGGTTGGCCCTCTGGATGGTGAGGGAGGGAAAGGGGAGATAAAAGGAGACTTAGAGATGGCAGAGAAATTAAATGAGTTCTTTGCATCTGTCTTCATGGCAGAAGACCTCGGGCAGATACCGCTGCCCGAACGGCCCCTCCTGACTGAGGAGTTAAGTCAGATAGAGGTTAAAAGAGAAGATGTTTCAGACCTCATTGATAAATTAAAGATCAATAAGTCACCGGGCCCTGATGGCATCCACCCAAGAGTTATTAAGGTATTGAAGAATGAAGTTGCACATCTCTTGACTAAGGTATGCAACTTGTCCCTCAAAACGGCCACGGTGCCAGAAGATTGGAGGATAGCAAATGTCATGCCTATTTTTAAAAAGGGAAAGGGGGGGGCCCGGGAAACTATAGGCCGGTCAGCCTAACATCCATACCGGGTAAGATGGTGGAATGCCTCATCAAAGATAGGATCTCAAAACACATAGACGAACAGGCCTTGCTGAGGGAGAGTCAGCATGGCTTCTGTAAGGGTAAGTCTTGCCTCACGAACCTTATAGAATTCTTTGAAAAAGTCAACAGGCATGTGGATGCGGGAGAACCCGTGGACATTATATATCTGGACTTTCAGAAGGCGTTTGACACGGTCCCTCACCAAAGGCTACTGAAAAAACTCCACAGTCAGGGAATTAGAGGACAGGTCCTCTCGTGGATTGAGAACTGGTTGGAGACCAGGAAGCAGAGAGTGGGTGTCAATGGGCAATTTTCACAATGGAGAGAGGTGAAAAGCGGTGTGCCCCAAGGATCTGTCCTGGGACCGGTGCTTTTCAACCTCTTCATAAATGACCTGGAGACAGGGTTGAGGAGTGAAGTGGCTAAGTTTGCAGACGACACCAAACTTTTCCGTGTGGTAAAGACCAGAAGTGATTGTGAGGAGCTCCAGAAGGATCTCTCCAGACTGGCAGAATGGGCAGCAAAATGGCAGATGCTCTTCAGTGTCAGTAAGTGTAAAGTCATGCACATTGGGGCAAAAAATCAAAACTTCACATATAGGCTGATGGGTTCTGAGCTGTCTGTGACAGATCAGGAGAGAGATCTTGGGGTGGTGGTGGACAGGTCGATGAAAGTGTCGACCCAATGTGCGGCAGCACTGAAGAAGGCCAATTCTATGCTTGGGATCATTAGGAAGGTTATTGAGAACGAAACGGCTAGTATTATAATGCCGTTGTACAAATCTATGGTAAGGCCACACCTGGAGTATTGTGTCCAGTTCTGGTCGCCACATCTCAAAAAAGACATAGTGGAAATGGAAAAGGTGCAAAAGAGAGCGACTAAGCTGATTACGGGGCTGGGGCACCTTCCTTATGAGGAAAGGCTACGGCGTTTGGGCCTCTTCAGCCTAGAAAAGGGACGCCTGAGAGGGGACATGATTGAGACATACAAAATTATGCAGGGGATGGACAGAGTGGATAGGGAAATGCTCTTTACACTCTCACATAATACAAGAACCAGGGGACATCCACTAAAATTGAGTGTTGGGCGGGTTAGGACAGACAAAAGAAAATATTTATTTACTCAGCGTGTGCTCGGTCTGTGGAACTCCTTGCCACAGGATGTGGTGATGGTGTCTAGCCTAGACGCCTTTAAAAGGGGATTGGGCAAGTTTCTGGAGGAAAAATCCATTACGGGGTACAAGCCATGATGTGTATGTGCAACCTCCTGATTTTAGAAATGGGTTATGTCAGAATGCCAGATGCAAGGGAGGGCACCAAGATGAGGTCTCTTGTTATCTGGTGTGCTTCCTGGGGCATTTGGTGGGCCGCTGTGAGATACAGGAAGCTGGACTAGATGGTCCTATGGCCTGATCCAGTGGGGCTGTTCTTATGTTCTTATGTTCTTAAGTGTTATAAATAACTGAACATGTCTTCCTAAGCAAATTCCCAAATCATTTCAAGATCCAAATAAAGGAGCTCTCCATCAGTGGTGTTTTAGAGTTTGCATCACTGGATGCAGGAGACCAGCGTGTCACCCCCATGATGGACCTCCTTCCACGCAGTGGGAGGGGCAGGGCCCCAGGTTGTGGCGCCCCGCTGGTTTTTTTGGCTGTATCTTTTGATAGAATAGAGATATTTCAATGCAGTTTCTTTCATTGCATTCTGCATGAAATTATGCATCAAATGAAATGGAACAGGATTTTATGAAAATACTGAGATTTTAAAAATTTTAAATTTTTTTGGTGTCACCCCCTGTGCATGTCACCTTCCTAGCGACGCCACTGCTCTTCATTATTGCTCTTTTCCTTGTATTGTACTTTCATCAGCAGAATAACCAGAGAAGTCCTGCACAACAGAGGCGGGAGGGGGCACTTAATATAGGTCTATACCTGCAAAACAATAATTTTTAGCCATCTTAATATAGGAATGTAAGTCAAAGTGACAACTGACAACAGCTCAATAAGAGGTCAAAAACAGCCATGAAGCTGGATTTGTTTAGGGCTTATGTTATCTGGTTTTGATAAGTGAAACAATTGGCCTAAGTCACATCACCTGGGGCTCTCCACGTCTGCCTGCAGAGCGCTCTGTAGCTCTGAATAAGATTATAAAGATTTTTTTTTTAAACATTTTGTCCTTCCAGCAGAACCTGCTTCTTTGGTTTCAAAGGCAAATAAAATATCAAAAGATGACAGTTTGTTTGCAATAAGGTTATAGCTCTCTTTGGTTTACTACTGTTGAATCATATTACCTTGTATGTGAACATGATATTGTGTTGGTTTGATAGTGTGTTGGCTTTTTCTCTTCAAACAATGTATGAAGTCGCATATATAGTATGAAGCTTTCCGAAATTCTTGAGCCTTTCTACTGCATACCACAATCCTCTCTCAAAAGAAGCTTACTATAGATTGGAAACAAAGTGAAAAATTGGGGGGGGGGGAAGAGAGACGGAAAGAAAACAATTCTGTCCCATATTTATTTACATGTTAATAGAATTTTTAAACTTGTTCATCCAGCAAAACTCCCCAAGGCACATAACAAAGTTAGAATAAAAATGATCAATAAAACTATATAAATCAGTGATTCTCAAACTGTGGCTCGGGATCCACTAGGTGGGTCACGAGCCAATTTCAGGTGGGTCCCATTCATTTCAATATTTTATTTTTAATGTATTAGACTAGATGCTACCATGGTATGCGACTGCATTTGGGGAAATGTTGCAGACCTGTACTTTTAACAGGCTACTATGTATATTCTTTTAACAATGATAGTAAATGGGACTTACTCCTGGGTAAGAGTGGGTCGGATTGCAGCCTAGGATTGTTAAAAATGTTCCTGCTTGATGATGTCACTTCCGGTCATGACATCACTTCTGGTGGGTCCTGACAGATTCTCATTCTAAAAAGTGGGTCCCTATGCTAAATGTGTGAAAACCACTGATATAAATTATTGAGTGGAGAGCTGAGGTGGCACAGGCTTTCCCACAGTTGCCAGCCTTTGAGGTCATCACTGGGGCTGAGTCTGGAAGTGCAGAGCAGTGGAGGTGCGAGCAACCTCAGGAGCCCCAGGAAGTCCACTCTCAGCAATAGAGCCTCAGGGGGAGGGAGTTACAGCACCCGTTGCCCTCATCCCTGACCTTAGCTCTTAGCTGGGGCTCCCAGGCAAGTTGGCTTTTCTGCAGCTCAGCAGTCCTACCACACTGCCTGCCCCATCATTGGCCTGCCCAAGTTGCTTTTATAGGGAGTCTCCCCTTCCTGGCTCCGCCCCCTCCAACCAGCCTGCCTGCTCTTCACCTGTTGCTTCCACTCCCCTTCCCATGCCGTGGTGTCTGGTGCTGCTGTGTGCTCTGGGCCCCTCTTGGCCACCTGCCCGTTTTCCCAGGCTTTGGGGGTGACGCCGTCCCCTCTGGGCTGATGCCGTCCAAGCAAAGGCCTCTGTGGTGCTTGTCCTGAAGCAAGCACAGAAGGGGTGGGCCACCTATGGAATCATAAACAAAAATTATTTTCACGTACCTCTACCTGGCCTTCTGGTCCATCCGCTCCCCTCCATTACTTGTAGACTGTGTCCCATTGGAAGCAATACATGCTATGGACTGGAAGTGAATATGATTATATATAAAAGAGCATTAGATACACATTTCCTCAGGTCCATAATAGAGAACATGAAAATGACTAGTCTGACAGAACATCTGCCACAGTGAGAAAATAGTTATAATTTTGCTTCTTCTTTTCTTTTCCTTTTTTTAAAAAAGGATCTGTTTGTTCAGAATAACAAAGCACACTCTTTTGCTTGGCTAGGGAATACTGAGTAAAATGATGAGTATTCAAGCACTCTAGACTGAGCAGTGACTAATTGAAATCCTAGCAGATGGGAAATAAATATCACTTATCACTTCACCAATAGTTAACTCACAGACACACTTCAGACAATAAAAATGTTTTATCTGTCCTTCTGCCGGGGATTTCAAGCTTTTATCTGCTCTAGATCTGTAACTTCCAAGATTGTTTTAATTAGCAAACAACCATAGTCAAATATGAATGTTTTGCTAGAGAAGAAAACAAAAGCAATATATTCTGAACTGTTTTACCATCAATTGGTACTCACCATACAAGCATAATATTCGTTTGGGAACCTCTCCAGGGGGAAGGTTTTGCCAAGAAACTGGAATCAGAAATAACAGGCCATTCAACACATGTAATTGTCTTTTCCAGAACAACAAAGATGAATAATGCAATTCAGACCTTACTTTGTGCCTTTGTGGACCCGCTGCACTAGCTCTGAGTGTTGCAAATGTGCCGTAAAGCACATTTGTGCTGATTTGTGAGTTGGCTAGGCTTGTGCACAGTCCTGCATTGGCTCTCAGAGGCCGAATCCAGCCCCAAATGGGGTAAGATCGCGCTGGACCAGGCAGGCTTGTGCAGGGGGTACGAGAGGGTGGTGGGAGGGCATAATGGAGGTGAGGAGTTTTGGGGCCGGGGAGGGCAGACCAGAGGCAGATGAGGCCTGGAAACACCAGAACCAGAACCAGAACCAGGGGACATCCACTAAAATTGGGAGAGTTAGAACAGACAAAAGAAAATATTTCTTTACTCAGTGTGTGGTTGGTCTGTGGAACTTCTTGCCACAGGATGTGGTGATGGTGTCTAGCCTGGACGCCTTTAAAAGGGGATTGGACAAATTTCTGGAGGAAAAATCCATTACGGGGTACAAGCCATGATGTGTATGCGCAACCTCCTGATTTTAGAAATGGGTTATGTCAGAATGCCATATGCAAGGGAGGGCACCAGGATGAGGTCTCTTGTTATCTAGTGTGCTCCCTGGGGCATTTGGTGGGCTGCTGTGAGATACAGGAAGCTGGACTAGATGGGCCTATGGCCTGATCCAGTGGGGCTGTTCTTATGTTCTTATGTTGAAAGGGAGGTGGGATCGTCTGTGGCTGTGCAGACCAAATCCCCACTCCTGGGCCCGGCAGCCTTACACAATCTGTGCCAGAGAAATTACTGCCACAGATCCAAGTAAACCCATCAGGGTGACTGGGGCTTGATATAGGGTAAGGAGAAAAATATTCCCTTATCCCAAGTTGACCTCCAGCCTGAACCTAACCTGTGCTGGATACCACGCAGGTCAGGATTGGGTTCCGTCGCAGGTTAGGATTGGGCTGCCCGGTCATCTATTTATCTTTCTATCTTTGTCTTGTCCTTCCTCCAAGCACCTGAGGGCAGCCTACGTGAAGTAACCCATGCTTTGCTTCCCTTCCAACAAACCCATGAAGAAAGCAAGGCTGAGAGGGCAAATGGGAATTTGATTCCAGGACTCTTGTCAATGATATGGTGAATATTATTATCACACGAAAGTGTTGCACCAGTTCTCTCTAAAGCAGATGTAACTAGTTTGCTTTTAATTTGGAGCTGCTTTATTCTGACAGTCGCTTTGAAAAACAACTTTTTTTTTTTTTCAAGTGCAGCTGTGCGAGGAAGACAGCAGGAGTGACAGAGTGTAATGAAGCTAAGGAGAGATCCTGCCAGGGGTCAAAGAAAATCAAAGGTAATAACCTGGTTTCAGTACGTCATAATTAGGCGTGTGTTCACATGGAGCAAGTGAAAGAAAATGTTGTTCACTCACAGGTTTAGTGAAGATAGTAGGCTAACAGCCTAATCCTATGCATGTCTACTCAGAAGTAACTCTCATTAAGATCAATGGGATCTACTCCCAGGTACGTGTGTATAGGATTGTAGCCTAATTTGTTATCCACTAGTTTTTCCAGGAACCCTAGCGGATAGCAATAACTGACTATGCCTGCCTACTTGCCTACCTGCCCCCCCCTCTCTATCTATCTATCTCCCAGAAGAGCCATCTAAATTTATGTGATACTGGTTCCTAAAGGGGAGGACGAACAAGGAGCAGTCTACTCTGTTCTGAGCAAAAGCATGCACCAGGTTTGTGGTTTCTTGTTGTCCCATATCATATTAATATCATGGCACGTACTATGATCCTAAAACGACGACAGTAAACTTGGACAGAGTACTGATTCCAAAAGGACTTGCATGTACCACAAAAACCCTCCCTCCCAAAACTGAGACATGCTTTAATTTAATTTTTTTTTTAAGATGATTTTAGCCAAAATCCAGAGGCCACAATTTAAATTCCAATGAGAATGTTTCAGAAACCCACAGCTACAGTATCTGGTATAAATGTTGTCACTGATGACCTATTTGTACATTTTAAATGACACATCTTGCACATTTTAAAACAGGGCTTCTCAACATTTATCCCCCCGTTGTACCACTTCACATGATCCACCTATTGGAAGTACCACTGGTGATGACATCATCTCCACTTACTTATGGGTTGAGAGTCCAGATACTACGTGACAAACACCAGGCTCAGGATGGGTATGAGGGCTTTTTAGAATGTGTGAAAAGTGTGTTTTGGAGTTCTCCACTAAGTCAACTTAGGCGACTTAACAGCCACCGGGTAGATGGGACTCGTTAGCCTGGGAAGGCAGCTCATCTGAGAGAAGGCAAACTCTGATCCCAAACCTCCACTGCCTTGTGGCTACATCCAGTTATGGAAAAGGCTTCAGGAGTCAACCTCGAGGCAAAATCCGGAGCCGGAGTCCCTGAGGCAGTTCATGGCTGAACACAGTCACATTCTGGCAACTCTTGCGACGCTGCTGGAACCAACCCTATTGGCCTCTGCCCTTCCATTGGACCATTTCAGCAATGTGCAGAGGGGGGATTTGCTGCATGTGTAACAGTCTATCCTCCATATCTACTTTACCCAGGTTTCGCGCACTGGAGAGGACACTCTGTTCCAGAACCACCATTCAGAGCATGTTACCATAGTCTTCCGAGACTGAAGGATGCCAACAACAACTAAGTCAAGAGCCCAATCCTGAGCTGCCTGGGGTGTGTGGCTGCAGCGGCACCAAAAATGGCTGCTGCTACATCCTGCATGCCCAAGGCAGCTGTTGGCGGCACTTCGGGATAAGGAGACTTTCGCCCCCTTCCCCTGGGTAAAGCGAGTAGCCCCACAATGGGTAAAAGCCTCTGGTCAGGCTGTGAGCCCAACACAGAGGCTTTGGATCCAGTTGAGCTTTGTCCCTCCTCCCTCCCCGCTCCCTCCCCCCAGCATGCCTCCCCCCACCCTCTCCCTGCCTCCCCATCACACCTCCTCCCCACCCTCCCTCCACCTCCCCCCTTCCCGGAATGCCTCCTCCCTGTTTCCCCCATGACACTGCTTACCTCTCCGCTGCTCGGCGGTTCATGCAACTACCAAGTGGTGGAGGCCGGGCACCCGCCCAGCTCTAGCCCAGCTCTGGCCAGCACTGGGCTAACAGCAGTGCTCGCCCAGCATTAGGGCTCACAAATGTGCCTTATGGCACATTTGCGACAGTGCACACCAGTGGTAAGCTGGTACGCAGAGCTCAGGATTGGGCTCCAAGTCTCCTAAAGGTGCTTGCTGCATCATGTCACTCATGTTGCTGTTAGATCCCACAAGTACCAACAGACCCCACCTTGGGTACTATTTTTGGTACCCATTCCACTGGTTGAGAAACAGTTTTATCCTGGAGAAGACTCAAGTCCAGTAAGCACATCAACTGAGACTGCAAGCCTATGCGCACTTTCCTGGGAGTAAGCCCAACTTAAACCCAATGGGGCTTACTTCTGAGTAGACATACATAGGATTGTGCTAAGTTGACAAATTAAACTGGTCTGTTTATATTATGCATTTTTGTAGCATGCACAATTTTGGTGTTCTGCTGTCATAAACCCCTCCACACCGAGGCCTATTCCTGACTGTTGATTTTGTTTTTGTTTTTTTCCTTGATCGCTCTTTAAACCAGGGGCCTCCAGACTTGGTGGGCTGGATCCGGTGCACCTTCATAATGATCTCAGGTGTGGTGGTGGTGAAGCCCAACTGTTCCATGATGTTTCAGCCTCCTATCTTCATGCCTGATCTTTGCAGAAACTCACACTGGACAGCCACTGCCCCCAGGAAATCAGGGCACAGACCCTTCTAGGGTGATGTACAGTGGAAGCGACTGCCCGCTGTGAATTTCTGCAAAGATTAAGTGCAAATAAAGGAGGCTGTGGCATGGAATGGTAAGGCATCAGCAAGATGCAAGATCACCACAGCAAGACCACCACACCACCACCAAGACCATCACAGCAAGATCATTGTGCAGGTGTGCCATAGGCCATTGTTCGGAGGGCCCTGCTATAGACAAATGCACAGAGAATGCAAATCAGAAGCATCTCTTTCAAACTAGCTTACATAAGAGGAAGACATAGAACAAATCCATTTGGTGGCCAATAATTGGTAAATAAAGCTGCTTTCCCAGCACAATGTGATCTGTTGGCTAAATAGAAACGGTGACATTTTGCACAAGCCAAAAAAGGGGGGAAAAAAAAAGTAATTATGATGCTGAAAACTGAAATAGGAAGCTATAACACAGTCATAAATGTGAAGAAGGCATGAATAATAAGAGGCTTCCATGAGGTTCTTTTCAAAGACATTTGGCTTTTCAGGAGAGAGGGTACAGTCGGGACTTGTTCCACACAATCGGTACACCTGTCAATGCACATCTCTTGTGAGAAGAGCTGATTCTTCATTTTGATACCTTTCGGTTGTAAGATGTGTGGAAGAGGTTCAAATATATTGTCCAGGCAGTGAACACGAACAGATGCTGTGGGTCACACGCATGACAAATTGTCAAGCAAATAGGAACCTGTCTTCAAAGAATCTGCTGGACGGCTGTCAGGGTTCTCTCCCCAAGGGAAAGAAAATATGGACATCCGCATTCCTTTCGACCTCTTGCAGTAGCTGCAATCAAAAAAATATAAATCAATACGAGACTTAATTTTTAAAATAAATTTGTTAGCTTATCTGAAGCCTCTGGTGCCCAGCTGCTGGCCAGTTGCCAGACACACAAACAATCTCCTTTACACACAGAGAGGCTGAGCCCTTAATCAATATAACCAAGTATTTCCAGGGCTCTTGGCATGATAAAAGAACTAAGCAATCAATTATTTTGTCAAAAGCCTGCCCTGTTGGAGGCATGACTTAAAATATCCTTGAGAAATTGTTACACACTGATTAACAATTGTAGTGTTTTTTGTTTTTGTTTTTGCCATTGCAGATTGAATACCAAAATCACTGTTAACATAATAAGACTCTGATATAGAAGCCCACAAAAGCAAGGACCTTCAAAGGGATTGGGAGGAGGCCATGATTCCATGTCAAGAGGACATCAAAACAAAAGGGAATCTCATGCACAGGGAGCAGGTCTCCCTGCAGTCACCACAGGATGTGCCATTAAGGGCATTTAACTACATTCTTGAATATGCCTTTAAATACCCCTCTTGTTAGCTGAAGACTGAGCATTCCAAACTGTTTCTTTTCATGAAGTGGTAAAATTGCTTCGTTAATGTCTCTTTGTAGGGAAAAATGTTTGCCGGACTGTATGCTATTATTTTAGTTGCCATTCAAAGTACTTTGCACTGTACAAGAATGGAGGTGGCGCATTCAAGAGCAGCCCCAGTAATGGGGAGAGAATCTTGGCTAGTCTGGGGGTCACCAGAGAGTCATCCTGAGGGCCTTCTAAGAGCCCAATCCTATGCATGTCTACTCAGAAGTAAGTCCCATTATAGTCAATGGGACTTACTCCATGAACGTGTGGATAGGATTGTAGCCTAAGGGCGCAATCCAGAGAAGTACTTGGGCCGATGCAAGTCCCTTGCACTGACCCTTGTGCCGTAAAGCACATTTGCACATTCTCATGAGCAAACCACACCAGCGTGCGGAGGTGTGCTGGCACACAGAGGCTGAATTCAGCCTCCATAGCAGCTTGCGTGGTGAGCCTTGCGTCAACCCAGTTGTGCCAAGCCAAGGCTCTGGGGTGGGCGGGGAGGAGTTGGGGAGGAGGTGGGAGGGGGCATTCCAGGGTGGGGGAAGGGCGAGCAGTGGGTGGCCCCAGGGACAGGCGGCTGGGGAGCAGGAGGTGGGGCTGGGTCCTGGCAATTATGCCGGATCGCAACCCCCATTCCCAGGGAGTTTGGAGCAGCTTCAAGCCGCTCTGCTTTCCTCAGACTTGTGCCACCTTCGGAGGTGGCGCAAGTCTGAGGAGACCCATGGGGCAAAGGCACTTGGCTGACCCGCTTTGGGCACCTATTCCATGCTGGAGACAGCGCGAGCCTCTTGGCTTGCCTGTTCCAGCGCAGGGTAGGATTGCGCTTTAAGACAGCTAAACTTCAGTTCTGTTATCGCAAAAGGCCCAGCGACAGCCCAAACATCACACTGATATCTGACCATTCGGAACTGCCAACACAAAGTATTGACAGCTCCTTGTGCCTGCTGCTATGGAGCCTGGGCTGCCCTGACCTTGGTAGGTCAGCAGTGAGGGCATGTTGTTGGTTGGGAGGGGGTTCAGGGGAGATTTGAGGTGGGAGGGATAGTGGATAGAGAGATGCTTTTTACACTCTCACATAACACTAGAACCAGGAGACTTCCACTAAAATTGAGTATTGGGAGAGTTAGAATAGACAAAAGAAAATATTTCTTTACTCAGCGTGTGGTTGGTCTGTGGAACTCCTTGCCACAGGATGTGGTGATGGCGTCTGGCCTGGACGCCTTTAAAAGGGGATTGGACAAGTTTCTGGAGGAAAAATCCATTACGGGGTACAAGCCATGATGTGTATGCGCAACCTCCTGATTTTAGAAATGGGTTATGTCAGAATGCCAGATGCAAGGGAGGGCACCAGGATGAGGTCTCTTGTTATCTGGTGTGCTCCCTGGGGCATTTGGTGGGCTGCTATGAGATACAGGAAGCTGGACTAGATGGGCCTGTGGCCTGATCCAGTGGGGCTGTTCTTATGTTCTTATGTTATGTTCTTATGAGGGGGGCAGGGAGTGGTTTGGGGGACAGAAGGGGTGGATCCCAGCAGCAGTGACTTATGCAAGGATCCTATCCCCTCTTCCCCAGACAATCCTGCATAAGCTACATAGCTGGCATGGATCAGTAGAGTCCCACAGATAACCAGGGGACCTACCCAGAGGTAAGTAAAATATTTTTACTTACCTCTGGTTGGCCTTCTGGTCACCCCTCCCACCATAGGATGTAGTATGTGTTCCATCAGTGGTGGGGGATAGGATGGGGCTGTAATCAATAAAATCACAGTGTATTTTCCCAAAAGTGCACACACTGACTCTCTCTTGCAAGCACATGCACACCAATACATGCTCACATGCCTTAAGACATGTGCTGGTTTCAGCTGTATCACACACTCACACAAAGCCTTCCTTCTCTAGCAGTAAAGTGTTTGGTTCAGGCCGTATAAATATCCCTGGCAAAAAAAAGCAGTTGCACAGTAGGCCAGTTGGCATTTTATTTGGGGCTGTTTTTCTCTGCCACAGGTAACTGGCTCCCCTTAGCAATGCACAACTGACCTCGTCTATGGTGTCTCTGCAACTCCCCAAAAGACTTTCGGCTTACCTTTCCGCTCCGTGACTACGTCCCACGTGAAACTGTTCAAGCGAGAAGCTGACTCATACAATGGAGTAAAGGAGCCAAAATCAGTCTTGGAACAGACTGTGAGAATTTGAAGCAGGGAACTCTCCTTGTTTCTCACACTGCTTTCATCTTTGCAAGCAATGCCCTGAAGCCAAACCTTGCATGTGCCCCTCTGGTCACTTCCAGTAGTGGTGTGAGCACCCCAGCAGAAGTCTGGGGAAGAAGATGGCTCCAGGAAAGTGTGCGACTAAGCTCCAGGATGGCCCCAGGAAGGTGTGTGAGTGTGTGCAGCTGGAGTTTCTTTTTTTATCATGACCATGCATTACTTTCCACCATTTCCCAAGCAAGGCCATGCTTCTAATACCCCAAGGAACACTGTGCAAGTCTGTCTTACCCCCACCTAATACATCCATTGCTGAAGGCTCTCCTCCACCTTTTGTATGCTGAATTCATTTCTTTTGGCCACTGCCTGTCTTGCACCAATTTGAAAGCCAGGCTGGCATTTGTTCTTGTGAAAGCTATTCTAGGAAAACGCAAGTACTCTGTGTGAGAGAGCAGGTTGTGCCCTGGATGAGACCTCAGGATTCATGCGCATTCATGTACATGCATGCACAGTAGAGACTAGATGTCTCTACTCACCACTCTGAGATTTAATTTCTACAGACATCAAGGCAGGCGCTGAGCCTTGAAGAATGATAGCCACTGAAACTGCGTTTGATCAGGGTTAGGAACCAGAAAATAGGGACTCACTGCTAAATAAGGACAGTCGGAATGGGCGCAATTGATCTGTCACCTGTACACCATTCAGGTCAGGTCTGACTGATGAGTGGACCAGAGGAACATATTCTTTCAAAACAGATTGCCCAGTGGCGTTGCAGTCAGGTCAGTAGCATAGCCAGAGGGGGGTGCAGTTGGAGCCATTCTGGGCAGTGATGGCAATGTACCGTATTGCCCCCTCTGGCTACACTACTGAGTCAGTTTTTTGTTGTTTGGGGTTTTTTCCTCACCTTTGCATTCCAGTATGTACTTGGTTTTCTTGATCGCTTGGTAGGTGCCTTTTGGACATCGTTCTCTGGATTGAGTGATTTTGGGTGCAATCCTAACCAACTTTCTAGCACTGGCATAGTTATGCAAGTGGGGCATGTGCTGCATCCTGGGGGAAGTAACGGAGGCCTCCTCAAGGTAAGGCAATGTTTATTCCCTTACCTTGGAGTTGCATTGCCCTTATGTCAGTGCTGGAAAGTTGGTAAGGATTGCAGCCTTGTTGGCTGGGGCAGGTTGAGCTGGTAAATAGATGGTCCAGTCATGTGGCAATGGCTGCATTCACTGACCTTTTGAAACCTTCCAGACGCAAGATGACCACATTAACGTCCTTGAAACTAAGTCCCATTTAAATCAAGAGGACATTTTACTCTGTAAAAATTCGAGTTCAAGACATGTCTGAAGACAGAGTCGTAACAAATAAATCAAATCTCTTTGAGGTCGAAGATAGTTACCTGCAAATTGGTGCTTTGTTGCTGTAAGAAAATACTTGAACTGGATCGTTTGCAGTAAGGACGTTCATTTATTCAAGAGGATTATGAGATTTTAACAGGTTTCTGACTTTCACATGGATTATGAAAAACATGTATGTTTATGGGGAACTATTTTGCCGACTCCGATTCGGGCCATCAATTTTTTGAGCCCAGCCCATTTCAAGCTGGTTTGGTAGGTATTCTAATACTTTAAGCCATGAAACAAAACAAACAACAGTGATAGGAAACATGTCTAGGCAAAGTATTTCAGACTGTGAAAGAATCAGCATAAGAAATGACTGACAAAAAATTGAGTTTGAGAGCTTGGGGAATTAAAATAGAAAAAGCAATGAAAAATTTCCTTGTAGTAAGCTTTTTTTAAAGAAACAAACCACACACACACACACACACCCCAACCTGTAGGTGGAAAAAACAGTAATTAATTATTCCAGGCAAACTAATATAAAACACCAATGGGGAATATAAGAATGGAAGTTTAGCATCAATGATTTATTCATAGATACACACTGGGAAGCCTTCAATATTTATTCCCGTGCTTTTCTGAAAGAATAAGAGTGAATAACAATCTGGACACACATACAGATACACTTTTATTGTCATAGGAGCAAAACTGTGACAGATGGTGTTCAGCGTTCCCTGTAGGAATCCCAGCTGCTGTGCTTTTCCATGGCTGTGTCGCAACAGGCGGGGCCTCTGGACATTCAGTGATGATGTCACACAAACTTCTGGGTAGCTGAGCTCCGAGCCACACACCTTAGGGCAGTAGTTCTCAAAATTCTCTGGGATTGCGCTCCACTTCCGCGGCGGGGCGCGATCATTCTGCATCCACTTTCCCTTCTGTGGGGAGCTCTGCCGGAAGTCGCGCCAGGCTCCCCGCACCCCAGGGAGTCTGCAGGAGGTTTGGGTAACTGCATCCAAGCCCCTGCAGCCCCCTTAGCGGCACAATCCTGGGGATTGCACCTCTGCCTTCCCCCCACCTCCAGGTTGCCCCCACCCCTTAAGGGGGCAGAGACCAGGGCCCTCAGGCTGGGGCGTCGCGAGGCCCCAGTTTGAATAGCACTGCCTTAGGGGAACCAGTGGTGGTGACAGTGGGCGTCATGAGGGTTTGTGTCACCCTGTGTGGGATGCCAGCATGTCACTCCCATGATGCACCTCCTCCCATGCAGCAGGCAGGGCAATGACCCAGGTGGTGGGCATGGTGATGCACCATCGCCCCATCCTGCTGGTTTTTTGGCTGTACCTTTTTATAGAACACAAATATTTTAGTGTGGTCTTTTTTTTCATTGCATTCTGCTGTAAATTACACATCGAATGGTATTTAACATGATGGTATTATTCCTATCAACCACAATTTTAGCTATTTTGGTCACTAGTGTGTGTCACCCCCGCCCCACCGTGCATGTCACCCGGTGTGGCTTGCACCCCCTAATGGTGCCACTTGGTAAGGTTAGCGTGAGTGGCAATCTTGCAGACTGCAAGGATCCAAAGGATACTCTGTGCTCAGAGACAGACAAGGCCCCCATCCCCACTTAAGACCTCTGTGTAAGGCACCAGGGGGACTGAGCCAGACAACCTGGCAGTGGTACTCAGGCAGTCCCTATATAACCAGTTATCTTTCAACTGGAAAATATCTTATGTTCCAGATGAATTCTACATTTCAATTCATGGTCACCCCAGAGTGTGACAAATATTGAGAAGTGTATTGAGAAGCTATCTATTTCATAGATAAATCAAAGGTCAGCTGCAAAAGTACTGCCGTATTATCCACCACTGTAGTCAGAACTAGTCAGCATGTAGATCAGAGTCTTCTCAGTTGCGGCACCCAGACTCTGAAATTCCCTCCCCTCAGAACTAGTCCATCCTTCCCTGTCTTGACATTCCATAGGATGGTGATGACTTCCTTCTTTAGGTAGGCCTTTAACGTGCTGGAATCCCTAGCATGTATGCACTGCTGAAACAGAGACGCCTGCGTTGGCTCGGTCATGTCGTGAGAATGGATGATGGCCGGATCCCAAAGGATCGCCTCTATGGAGAACTCGTGCAAGGAAAGCGCCCTACAGGTAGACCACAGCTGTGATACAAGGACATCTGCAAGAGGGATCTGAAGGCCTTAGGAGTGGACCTCAACAAGTGGGAAACCCTGGCCTCTGAGCGGCCCGCTTGGAGGCAGGCTGTGCAGCATGGCCTTTCCCAGTTTGAAGAGACACTTGGCCAACATTCTGAGGCTAAGAGGCAAAGAAGGAAGGCCCATAGCCAGGGAGACAAACCAGGGACAGACTGCACTTGCTCCCAGTGTGGAGGGGATTGTCACTCCCAAATTGGCCTTTTCAGCCACACTAGATGCTGCTCCATTCACCAGGCAGCTACCGCAACTGCAACCGCAGTGAGCCAGATACTTGAGCTGCTGTGTGCAAAGCATGGCTCCCAGAAATGGTTGGGGGGTGATATAACATCACCACCAACTACTTCTGGGAGCGATTTCAGGCCATACAGTCCCAGGGGAGGGCAAGGAAGCCTGCACTCCACTCACTGCATCGTCCTTCCCAGGCTGGCAGATGCTGGCTGCAGCAGTGGGAGATTCACCTGCCACGCCAGTGTAGGGTCCCCCAGAGAGTGGGGCCCAATGTCACAACATAGGCCACGATAAGGCCAGCCCTGCTCCTACAGCATACGTGCAGTCTATTTGTGGCACATCAATGTGCTGCGGCACAGTGGTTGAAAATCGCTGTCTTCGTGCAAGTGGATTTGAAGCACCCCCTGGGAAGATGGTGGAAGGGCTTCCCCCAAAGTCCTCTCAGACCAGTATCTATAGGAGCTATGATATGAGCTCCCTGGCAGTAGTGTAAGCGGGGGGGGGGGGGTGGCACGAAAGTATTGCAGGTGCCGCAACAAGCTGTGTAAGTGGCCCCTCTCGCTCACTGTTGGGCCATTCTAGGGGTGACAGCAACTGCTTTGCTGTCGCTGCACAGAATGGCTCCAGCTGCAAGTGGGAGGGGCTACCTAGGTGGCACACTGTGGCATCTGCAATACTTACCCTGCCCCTGCACCCCCATAGCTATGCTAATGTCCCCATGTCTGGGCTCCCTGCTTTTTCTATTCAGACACAATTGTGAATGATGTTGTTAAATAGCATTTTTCTAATAGTTTGCTGGCTCATGCGTGCTGCCTTGCTTTTCCTAGACCCCCTCCTCCTCCATTCCCCAAATGCAGTCGCTGATTCAAAAGCAAGGTCACAGATGGATCTATTTAAGCCTCCTTGTCAAAGAGTGGTGCCTCGAGCATCAACTTGAGCCACCTGGATGCTGGCTGCAGGCCTGAGGATGTACGTGAAGAATTCCTCTCTTTTTGTTTTCTTGTTCTTGGGGGGAAAAAAAAAGTCTTCCAGTCAGCTTTATAAAAGACAATAAAACTTATTTAAACATTCCTGGAGGAAGCTTGTAGCAAAAGCAACCCCTTTCTCCAACAACAACAATCTTGAAAAATCCACAGTGTAAAGCAATAATAAATATATCAAACCCAGTCAGAGGAACAAACCCCCAAGGCCACATGACTAACAGGTTATGAAAACATTTTCTACATACACACTTGTGGCTTTGTGGCTTTCTGTATTAGTTGACACAAAATGGAATCCACTGCTAGTCATGGCTTCCTCGGAACTACTGTCTCAACCTCTGATAAGGTGTGGGGTGAGTGTGAAGATGAAGATGACCACATCAGGTCACCTCACCATCACTTTGGCTGGCACACGATGCGGACGGGGAGAGGCAGAATCTTCATTTCTGTTTTTGTCCGCCTTTCTTGTGCATGTTTTCTGCTTGTTTGGAAGAAATGACTCCTCCGGTAAAGGCAGAGAATTAAAGCACAAGTGCTCGTCCCTTGGGATGACTGGTTTAAGGCTGTTTGAAAACCATTTCATAATTAACACAAAAATAAAATACTTCCTGTGACTCACAACATAAGGATTTAAGTCAATGGGTGGATATACTAACGAAATGCAGTCCAGAAGGCAGTTTCCCAAATTTTTCACATAGCTGGTTTAAGTAGAATTCCTTTGGATTTGTGATGCATTAAATGAAAGAATGTAGTGCTGCTTTTTTGTGCTAGACCGGTGGGACAGAACCATGCTGGGTTGTTCCAATTGCCATTGGTACATTTAAGGGTGCAATCCTATCCAACTTTCCAGTGCTGATGCAGCCCAGAGGCAAGGGAACAAATGCACCCTTACCTTGAGGAGGTCTACATAACTGCCCCCCCCCCCCCGCTGCAGGATACATTGACATGGCTGCATCAGCATTGGAAAACTGTATAGGACTGCACACTGAGAGCCCAATCCTATGGTCTCAAGCGCTGGCGGTACGACTGTACCACCAGCACCTGAGTTGCAAATGTGTCATAAAGCATGCTTGTGGCACCCAGTGAGGAGGGAGTGTCATCGCTGGATGAGTACCAGTCAGCACTGGACCTCAGTGCCATGAAGACACCACACAGGAACTGCCAATGGTAAACAGCACTGCTGGGTGGCAGGGCAGCTTTTGGGGGCATGGGGGAAGTGTGAAGGAGGGAGGGGGGAAGGCAGAAAAGAGGACCATCCTAGGAAGTGGATGTGAGACTGGTGGAGGCCTCCTCCACTGGATTCTGCATCCTGAATCAGGCTGCAAAGTCCGACACAGGGCTTCTCAAGTTTGTGCTGACGAAATAGCCGGCGCAGACACGTGTAGCCCCATTGCGGGACCTGGGGCTTTCCTTGGGGGAAGGGGATGAAAGTTCCCTCACCCCAAGGAGACCTTCTGCAGCCATTTGGAAAATCCCTGCCATACACACTTACTGGGGGCACATCTCATTGAAATCACTGGGGATCACTTCTGAGTACATACGTATAGGATTGCACTGTTACGACCCAATCCTATGCATGTCTACTTGCGTTCAACAGGACCTACTCCCAGGTCAATGCATATTGGATTGGAGCCCTAAATAGATACATTTCTCAGGGGGTTCCACACATTCCTAAATTTATTGCAGGAAATAATTGATGGAAACCCCATGTACTTTACACTATTTAACTTTTCAGCAGAGGTAATAATGGAAATAGGTGCTGACATAGTGGTGCCCATCAACCCCAAAGGGTAGAGCGATGACTCTTATGTTAAGTGTAGCTTCATACAACTTAATTCAAAGGGACAAATCAAGAACTGCACAGTTCTTGGACACCCATAGCTTCCACAAAAGAGGCACATGGCATCCGACCATTCTTCATAAACCTGCAATCAAAACTAGTGCTTTCTCCAGCATAGGACACCCTCTCTTTCAGAATTCTTCCAGGACTGATTGGAACTAAATAGGCAGTGTGACAGTGTGTCCTGTGGCAAATGGAATTGAATTTTGCCCAGAAAGATTTGAAGCACAATCCAAAACGGGCTCTTGGCTGGTGCAAGTTGCTTGCGCCAGCCTGGGAAGGTCACAAATGTACCATAAAGCAAGTTTGTACCTCTTCGGGTGTCAGCTGGGCCAGTGCAAGAATGTGCGCCAGCCTCTGGAAGCTGCCCCCACTGCACCAATAACAGGTAGGTTTGTGCTGAGCTTGGCTGGTGCGTGAGTCTGGGCGGGTTTGGGGAGGGTGGGGAGGAGGCAGGGAGCAGGTGTTTCTGGATGGGGGGGTGGGCACTGGGCGGGCTTGTGGGTGTGTAGTGAAAGAGCAGGGTTGGGGTCAAGACCCGGCACTTGTGCCAGATCCTGACCCCGTTCCCAGGCAGCGCGGCGATGCTCCGGGCTGCTCGGTTCTGTTCAGTTCAGCGCCACCCCTTTAGGTGGCACAGATGCAAGTAGACCCATTGGAGCTGCAGTGGCTCTCTCCGGGGTAAGGGGAAGCATTTCTCCTAGTCCCAGGCTGAGCCACTTGCAGCCCGAAGCTTGCACTGGATACAGGGCAGGCTTGCCAGCCAGTGCAAGTTATGATTTTGCTCATTTCATTCTCTTTAATGTCACCTGTACCTTGTTCCACTCTTTGACCAGCCTTTGTTTTGGTGGCTGTTCTCCTCTGGGCATTTCCATGTTTCCAAAATTTTCAAAAAGTCTCTTTCCCATCTAGCTTTAGTTTTCTCATCTCTAGCTAGCATACCGGAGCTCTCCCCGTGAAAGAAGGGTGCTTCAGGCAGGCCCCGTTTTCTCCCCTGAAAATATCTTTCTAAGCACTTGTTTTCTTTCTTTAGCTTCATACATGGCTATGTTGCCTCTGGCCTTCCCCATGCATTACATTGTCTCATCACAGGCTTCATTTGTAGTGGTGTAGCTGCAGGAAGTGGTGGTGCAGTAAGTATTGCAGGCTCGGAAATGTGCAGTATAAGCGGCCTCCCCCATTGGCCATTGGAGCCATTCAGGGCAGCAATAGTGACATGCAGGAGCACTGGTGGAGCTAGCATACTCATCCCCATAGAGGATGTACCCACTTTGTGGGAGTGGGGACATCTGAAAAGAGCTATCGTCTCTCAAAGGAGATGATAGCTCTTTTCAGATGTTCCCTCTCCCATGAAGGGGGTGCCTCAAAATGGTCACACAGCTCACTGAGGGACTTGAAAGTTGAGATTTTGTTTTTAATATTTCATGATTAAATGCCTAAAGGTAAGAAAGACATAACTGTGTTTTGTAGGCAGTGCAAAATCAGACCTGCCTTCTCAGCTCTGGTGGTTTGTTGCCAGTTCGTATCTTTTCCTCAGGAAATATAAACATGTTGCAGTGTGGATTTTGACAATTTATGAGAGCCTGCAGGAGTAATATGTGCTCCAGTCTGCTGGCGTGTTGTGACATGTTGACACAAATGTCCAGTTAAGCACATCTGTTGCAAAATTAAAAGTCCTGGCACAAAGCTGAGATAAAGTTGCTTTCACTCACTCACCACACACGTCTAGTACCTGAAAAAACTGTCCATGCAAACCTGACAAATGTGAATGTGTATATAGTGGAAGTGGAAAAGGTACAAAAGAGAGCGACTAAGATGATTCCTGGGCTGGGGCACCTTCCTTATGAGGAAAGGCTACGGCGTTTGGGCCTCTTCAGCCTAGAAAAGAGACGCCTGAGGGGGGACATGATTGAGACATATAAAATTATGCATGGGAAGGATAAAGTGGATAGAGAGACGCTCTTTATACTCTCACATAACACCAGAACCAGGGGACAGCCACTAAAATTGAGTGTTGGGAGAGTCAGGACAGATAAAAGAAAATATTTCTTTACTCGGCGTGTGGTTGGTCTGTGGAACTCCTTGCCACAGGATGTGGTGATGGCATCTGGCCTGGATGCCTTTAAAAGGGGATTGGACAAGTTTCTGGAGGAAAAATCCATTATGGGTTACAAGCCATGATGTGTATGTGCAACCTCCTGATTTTAGAAATGGGCTATGTATCAGAATGCCAGATGCAAGGGAGGGCACCAGGAAGCAGGTCTCTTGTTATCTGTTGTGCTCCCTGGGGCATTTGGTGGGCCGCTGTGAGAGACAGGAAGCTGGACTAGATGGTCCTATGGCCTGATCCAGTGGGGCTGTTCTTATGTTCTTACGTTTTGTGCACTGCATCTCAAAAGTAATTCTGACACATGCTTTTGGATGAACTGAACTCTGGCTCAAGCTGGTATGAAGTACCCATCGTGTGGTAGAACTGTGCAAATTGCCAGGTGGGAGATAGCAATAAAGAGATACAATGATGAATCGTTTCTGATGAATTGGTTCAAAATTTCTGGAGGGCCACGCTACACATTACATGGAAGATCCATAATATGCTCATGGCCGGTTTCCATCTTCTTAAACCTTCTCCTGCTCAACCAAAAGTAGCATGGAGTGCAAAAGCGGAGGCAAATGTCACGACTATATCTTATCTGTTTATGCTTTGTCTGATTAACAGGGCTTCAGTGTGGTGGTGAGGAGCCTTGGGACACTGGTGTATGAGTCCGTGCAGTAGCATAGCTATAGGGGGTAGTACTGCAGGTGCCACAATGCGCCATTTAAGTGGCCCCTCCCAATCATCGTTGGAGCCATTTCAGGCAGTGACGGCAACGCGCAGGCACTCGCCAAACCCATTGGTGTCTCCGGCACATTGCTATCAGTACCCAGAATGGCTCCAATGGTGAGTGGGGGGGGGGGTGCTTATACAGTGCATTGCAGCACCTGCAGTACTTACAGTTCTAACCCCTGTAGCTATGCCACTGAGTCCATACGCTCCTTGGATAATCCACAGTGAAGGCGGTGACAGCTCAGATTTACTAACAGTCTATACACTCTGCTGAGACAACAAAGTGATGGAACACAACTCTGGATTATTTCATTAATGAGGGCAAGAATCTTGATTCCTCCCCCATCTCAGTTGTAGTTGGCAACCTTCAGTCTTGAAAGACTATGGTATCGCGCTCTGAAAGGTGGTTCTAGAACAGCGTCTAGTGTGGCTGAAAAGGCCAATTTGGGAGTGACAATCCCTTCCACACTGGGAGCAAGTGCAGTCTGTCCCTGGTCTGTCTCCCTGGCTATGGGCCTTCCTTCTTTGCCTCTTAGCCTCAGACTGTTGGCCAAGTGTCTCTTCAAACTGGGAAAGGCCATGCTACACAGCCTGCCTCCAAGCGGGCCACTCAGAGGCCAGGGTTTCCCACTTGTTGAGGTCCACTCCTAAGGCGTTCAGATCCCTCTTGCAGATGTCCTTGTATCGCAGCTGTGGTCTACCTGTAGGGCACTTTCCTTGCACGAGTTCTCCATAGAGGAGATCCTTTGGGATCCGGCCATCATCCATTCTCACGACATGACCGAGCCAACGCAGGCGTCTCTGTTTCAGCAGTAAATACATGCTAGGGATTCCAGCACATTCCAGGACTGTGTTGTTTTGAACTTTGTCCTGTCAGGTGATGCCGAGAATGCGTCAGAGGTAGCGCATGTGGAAAGCGTTCAGTTTCCTCTCCTGTTGTGAGCGAAGAGTCCATGACTCGCTGCAGTACAGAAGTGTACTTGGGACGCAAGCTCTGTAGACCTGGATCTTGGTATGTTCTGTCAGCTTCTTGTTGGACCAGACTCTCTTTGTGAGTCTGGAAAACGTGGTAGCTGCTTTACCGATGCGTTTGTTTAGCTCGGTATCGAGAGAAAGAGTGTCGGAGATCGTTGAGCCAAGGTACACAAAGTCATGGACAACCTCCAGTTCATGTGCAGAGATTGTAATGCAGGGAGGTGAGTCCACATCCTGAACCATGACCTGTGTTTTCTTCAGGCTGATCGTCAGTTGAAGGGACAAAGTACTAGAAAGAACATCCATGGCTCAGTTACATTCACATATGTTCCTGAAGTCTGGATGTCACACCGAAACATTTAATGAAACAATCTGAAGGATGGGTTTGAAGAACTCGGATGGAAAGTTGGAAACCCATTTTCTCATGAGGTTTTCAGTGCTTCCTACATCTACTGCAAGAACAGATTCTCTCACAGAATGTTGGCACTTTCGTGATGTAACTGTGGCGTGTTGGAACATCAAGAAGGGTTGGAGTAGATTCAAAGTCTGAGGGAACATTTGGACCAGGTTTCCTTTTGTTAGAGGTGGTTTTTCCATCAGTGTGCTACTCAAGCAGATGTTCTTGTAAAGCCCTGAACTGCTTTTCTGATTGCTGATGTAACAGCCATTTAAGCCCCCTCTCACAGATTGCACATTGCTGTTCCGAAGGCAAACTGTTGTTCCATATCCATTCCCTCTGGATGTTTTCCAAGCATCTTCCCTGACACAGAATATCTGCGTTTATGAACATTTTTCCCTGGGTGACTTCCTCTGTATACCTTTCCAAGTTGGATGAACAGAAATATTTAAAATACATTTAACTATATCTATTTCAGGTCCCAGACTATTACAGCAAGGTATGAAAATAAGACTAGTCACAAATATTAAACAGTAATTGACATATCACAAAATAACAGCCTAATCCTAACAAGCACTGGTGCTGGGGATGGATCCAGAGGGGCCATGGGTGCATGCCCCCCCCCAAACTGTCATGCTAGTGGGGAAGGGTACCCACTGGGATGGGAAGCAACCCAAGCACAACCAGGAACCCAGGTTGACCTGCTAGGAAGAGGCAGCTCCAGAGAGCAGAGTCAGAATGGGAACCCAGGTCTACCTGGCTCCAAGTTCAGGTGGGAGCCCAGATCTACCCACCCAGCAAACCTTGGCCACAGAGGCCAAAGTTCAACCAGGAGCCCAGGTCTACCTGCCTGGAGGAGATGGCTCCAGAGGGCAGAGTGGGAATGGAAGCCCAGGTTTACCTGGCAGATGAATCTGGGCTTCAAGTCCAGATGGGAGCCCAGGACTACTTGTCCAGCAAACCTCAGCCACAGAGGCCAAAGTTCAACTGGGAACCCAGGTCTACCCACCTGGTCGACCTGAGCTCTGGAGTAAAGTTAGTGCTTATATCCCCCACCCCCAAACACAATCACCGGATCTGCCTCTGGCTATTGGAGAGGGGCCGTATGGCCTCCACTATATCCAACACTCATCAGGAGCAAGCTGGAAATCTTCTTGGGATAAGAGAATATTTTCTCCTTATCCCAAATAATGCCCCGGCCTGCATGGGGCGACTTGGATCTCTGCTAGTTATTTAGCTGGCAGAAGTCCAAGAAACCCATGTAAGGCTGACAGGCCCAAGAAGGACAGGATATGGTATAGGAGGCCTCCATCAATCCCGTTCTCTCTCAAGCCTGATTCACCCTGTTCTGACACCACCTACACTGAAAGCCTCCTCCCCACTTCCGAATCACCCTCCCGTTGTACCTGTGACACCCCAAATGATCTTACATGCACCTGAACATAGTGTTAGCAGGGTGGCACAGGCCTCCCTGCTGGTCCTGCTTACTCACTGGGTGCACAAATGTGCCTTACAGCAAATTTGTGACACCCTCTGCTGCGCAGGGACCATTGTGCTCTTAGTAGATGACAGAAACAAAACATTCAGTACAATTATCTGTGTTGATGGTGGAAGACATTTGTCTATCAGGTTTTGGTCACCATATTAAAGCCATTTCCAGATGTCCCAAAGATGCTTTCCCAATCATGGCCAAATCCTTTGGCAGGGAAGAGCCATGGGGTCCGTGGTAGACTATCTGCTTTGCATTCATAAGGCCCCAGGTTCAATCCCTGGCATCTCCGAGTAAAAATGGGAAAGACTCTTGTCTGAAGCACCAGAGAGTTCCTATTAGACAAAACTGATGCTCCAATCCTATAAGGGCCTTATACTGACAGTGTGGGGACCGAGAACGTTCCATCAAATATTCAGACCTGTATATAAACTGCCTAAGGTGTGTTCAGCATCGTGATCAGCACAAATCACCTACTAGAAGGGAAGGATAAGTGGCAGAAGAAGATGCCATTTCTCTCCCCTCTTCACCAGTACTTGCATATAGCTGCTGGAGTTCTGGGCAAAGTGGTGCGCACAAGCTTACAAGTGATGTCCATGGATAGCTCCACCTACCCAGGTGGGCCCTCTGTCGGGGTGGGCCTTAGGATCTCAGCCTAGGCCCAGCCTAGTTGATTCCTGGTGCTATCTCCCATCCCTTTGAGTTCATTTAATATGTTAACCCATTTCTGCCCAGCCCGTAGGTATATACAATTGATTTCTGTTTACATATACGCAAGGTTGGGCAGAAATGGCTTCTGATCCCTGCATGTCACAGGGCCTAAGCTTCAGTAGGTGGTGGTGCAGTAAGTAATTCAGCTGCTGCAATGTAAGCGGCACCTCCCACTCACTGTCCCTGCCTCAATGGCTCCAACAGCAAGTGAGAGGGGCTACACGCATGGTGTGTTGTGATGCCTGAAATACTTACTGTGCCACTCCTCCTGGCTATGCTACTGTCCGTCGGACAAGGGATCTGCAAGGGAAGAAATGGTTTCTCAGTCTTTCGCTTCATTCATAATTCTCTGGATTATTCTGCCAATATCCCGACTGGATAACGGAAAATAATACGAAGAAGAGGAGAATTAGCATCCGACTTCCCCATGTTTCCTGTCCTTCTCTAACAGATTATCTCTGACCCAATATTTTGATGTCTTCTCCTGACACCATAATAAGAAAACAGCAGGCTAGCAAGCGATGAAACAGATGATCACACCCAGATTTGTATTAATAAAACACTTACTCGACATAAAGCGTGAGCATTTTTAATTGGATAAAAAAGATATGCTTATGTTTTGTTTTGTTTTTTTTAAAAAAGAGAGAGAGTACTTATTAAATAAGTCTGGAAACATACAATGGCTAATACAAAATGCATACCAAATTAAATCAAGCAGGCACATTAATCACTGATGCTACAATAAATAGCCCTACGTACCAAACATTTATTTAAGAGGCCTGGGGCTGTAGAAGAACTAATGATACAAGATAATGAGTCTTGTGAAAAGTTTGCTTCATATATTATTTTTCCTTGTAGCCAATCGTATAGGAGTTCGACAAGTATTAAAAGTATATATTGAATATTTTTTTATAAAAATTCCTGGTGGAAACTGGAGGAACTGCATGCTTCTATAAACTAATTACAAATCCTTTGCTTTATAATTAGGCAAGTTATGGCCCAAACCTATCCTCAGTTGACCTGTGGAGCGCAGTGGTGCTGACCCAGCCTCTGTTGTACCCTGCAGGCTGCCTGTAAGTATACAAAATTCTTACTTACCTACTCCACTGTGCAATGGTTGCCAATGGGTCTCCTGAGAACTGCACCAGTTGTTTGACTGGCACAAGTCCAAGCTGACCCAAAGGGGCATGGCAAGGCCATACAGAGAGAGGCATAGAATGTCATCTCCAAGAACTGACCCTTGCTCTCCCTGACATGCCTCTCAGCAGCAATGATGCTTTTCTTACCCCAAGGAGACCTCCGGAGGCCAAAATTCCATCACGGGATACAGCAGGTGCCATGTTGGCACCGCTGCACTACCATGCAGGGAGTTAGTTTGGATTGGGCTGTAAGTGTTCTGCTTATTCTAGTGCTACCAGCTTCCATGGAACGAACATCAGTCTCTGTAGGTGCAGTTTGGTTTTGATATTTTAATTGGCAAAACTCCAACCAATAAATTCTGCTTGTCCACTGAGGTCAGCTCAGGAAGTTTTCTTGTGTGTTCCCCCCATTTTGTTCACAGGAACCTGAAACAGGGTCTTCTCTGCATTGCCACCAATTCTTTTGAACTCCCTACCTCAGGAGGGTCATTTGGCTTCCTCTTTGATGCCACTTTGCTGTCTAGTGAACAGTTTAGAGTTTTGTTACTTTTATTGGCTTGATTACTACATTATTTTGTCTGATTCTTGCGGTTTAGTGTTTGCCTGTCTCTTGTATTTAATTGTCCTCTGGGTTTTTTAATTTGTTCTATGAGAGTTTTTAGCTCTTTCATTTGTTATCTGCCTTAAGTATATCATTTTCAGACCTAAAAGACAACTAAATAATAAATAAAACTACCATGAACTTGCATGCTAGTCACCTTCTGAAGCAAAAAAAAAAAGTCTGCTTGAGAGAACATCAGTTATAGTTGGACTGTGTTAAGTTGGATATCTTTTTTTTTATCCTGATTCCTACATAATTGAAGATTTTTTTTAAGTGTGAGAAAACTTAGATGTTAATCACTAAGTATTTATTATTCAGCAGCACTTGAGAAATTAAAATGACACTTGGCAGTTGACCTTGGAGACTCTTAACACAGATGATTTTGTTCTTGGATTGTTCTCAATATTGAGTCCTCTTATATAATATTAATGTTTCTGAAACTACCTCATGCATTTATTTATGATGTAAGAAGCTAATGATGTTGGGGGGAAAATACATGCACCAAATATAATGGATAGAAACCTACAATTTTAAAAATCAAGGTCAACACATTGCATTATTCAGCCTTCAAAACATGAATCACCCTTGCCATCCCACACAAATGGTTAAGAAAAAGAACAAACCTTGAGTTATAGAACTTCATGGCACAGTAGAATGGTGAAGCCAGTTTGGGAGCTAAAATATCATTTGAAGCAGCGCTGTGACTTTTGGGGGCAAAATGAGATATTCTTTGCCCCCCCTTTCAGGAGTCTAAGCAGTGGCATCGCTAGAGGGTATGGAGGGTGTGGGCCTCACTGGGTGACGTGCACAGAGTGGTGACACCTCTACTTGCCAAAATTTTTAAAAACTTGGTATTTTTGAATACCACCATCATGTCATATATCAATCAATGTGTAATTTCATGAAGAATGCAGCAAAAAAAACCACATTGAAATATCTCTATTCTTTGAGAAGTTGTAGCCAAAAAACCAGTGGGGTGGGGCAATGGTACATCTCCACGCCCACCGCCCAAGGCATTGTCCCACCCACTGCATGGGAGGAGGTCCATCAAGGGGATGATGTGCTTGTTTCCCCACCTTGGCTCCTTCTCCTGCTCTTCCTAAGCCGATGAAAATATGAGAATGCTCATCCTTTGTCCAATGATCATCCATTCCTTCCTTCCTATCAGAGATGGGAAAAGCGAGCCCATCTCCCCCCATTCATTGCAACATTTACCTTTTCTTGTCTCCTGGCTGGAACCTCTCTGCTGCTTGCTCAGTCAGAATTATGGCCCCACAATGTTTTTCACCTGGCGAAAACAGTAAGCAAGCACACCCAGACATAGGCAGACTCGTGTCAGCATGTGGTGGGATGAGTGCCGAGTCAGGGAGGCCCTGACTCGAATCTTTTTCAGAGTCTTCCATGTGCGTGACTCACAAGTTGCTGAGTCACCCCAAATCACACATTTTCATGACTTGAGTCCGAGTCACTGACTCAAGTTCCCAACCCTGCTTAACACCCCACACAAAATGAGAGATCGCGTCCTCCCACAATTTTCTGCTGATCCCACAGAGATGGGTTCTCACAATGTATGTGAGAGGATGCCTGTGTTTCTTTTGGTCTGCAAAGCACAACGTTGGCTCATTCAGGAAAAGATTTGAACTGAAAACCAATCACTTATCATTCACATCTTGTTTAAGATGGCAAACAATAAAGTAAATGAGAGAGAGAGAGAGAGAGAGAGAGAGAGAGAGAGAGAGAGAGAGAGAGTTCTAAATCCAATCTTTAATTAATATTAAAAGCCCAGTCCTATATAAGTTTGCTCAGAAGTAAGCACCACTATGTTCAGTGAACCTTACTTCCGAGTAATTAGGCATAGGATTGCAGCCCAAGTGATGTATATCCCACCTTAGGGGGCCCCCACCTTGGTAGTACCAAACTAAAAATTCCTAATCTACCATTCGTTTATGTAGTTTTCCTTCATCCCATGAACTGTGCTTGATTTTCTCTCTAATCTAGTGGTTCCCAAACTTGTTAGCATTGAGACCCACCTAAAAAAATAAAAGATTTCACTTTACCAGCCACTCAAGCCTATGTAGCTATAGTGTTAATTGCGTAGCACTGCTCTCCCCCACGTTGCCGGTTGTTGAACCTTTGCTGTACATAGCCTAATCTGCCTTGTCAGCATTGCGACCGATCCAAAATTGGGTTGCAACCCACTGGTGGGTCCCAGACCCACAGTTTGGGAATGGCCGCTCTAATCCATATTGTGAATTCTGTCAGGAAATTACTGAATTGCAACCCTGCTGTTATTCTTGTTAATCAATCACTAGTTAGTCACTAACTCTATGTCCACATGCTTCCAAATTGGCACATACCAATTGTCTCACAAAATTTTACATTTAAAACACTGCCCTACAGCTGGTGGATCATGCTATGATGTAAGGTGAGTTGTGCCAAGATTAAGGTTTTAAGATAAGTTGTGACGGAGAGAGAGAAAAGGGCAAAAGAGACATGGAGAAAATTAAGGTAATAATAATAATATAATGATACAGGTATTTCTATACTGCCTTTCTTGGTCATCAGATTTCTCCTCAGACTTTATTCAAGGCGGTTTACATAGGCAGGCTATTTAAATCCCCGTAGGGATTTTTTACAATTGAAAGAAGGTTCTATCTTTCAAGAACCACAACATTTCAGATGTTTCTTTCTGATCTGGTTTCACATTCTGGCCTCCATCCTCCCACGCTCAGAGCAGATGGAATAACTCGGCTCGGCTTGTCAGCTGCTTCAAGGTCACACGGTGCCAGTGGCCTCGAACTGGCGACCTGCAGATGTTATCTTCAGGCAAACAGAAGTTCTACCCTCTAGACCAGACCTCCTGCCCAGGTAGCCAGATACGTCTGCTATTAGAAGGTCCCATGCAGGGTGACCAGATACAATGGAGGACATAGTGCCTATATCTTTTACCATTGTACAGAAGAGGGAATTTTGACAGGTGCAGCTCAACATGGAACGGTTTAACAAGCTGCACCTGCCAAAATTCCCTCTTCAATACAATGGTTAAAGGTATAGGCATTCTGTCCTCCATTTTATCTGGTCATCCTGGTCCCATATGGTACCTTGAAGGTTGAATTTGTGTTCTGAGATATTATTATTATTATTATATACTGGTTTTTCAACAGAAGTAGTTCACAAAGAGATCCATAATAAAATAAATCAATAAGTGGTTCCCTGTCCCCTAAGGGCTCGCAATCTAAAAAATATATACAGGAAACACCAAGCAAGAGGCACTGAAAAAGATGCCATGCTGGGGTGAAAAGAGACAATTGTTCCCCTGCTAAATATAAGAGGACACCACTTTGAAAGTGTCTCCTTGCACTTGAAGACTATTAGCTTAAATCACCTGATTTAACTAGAAGTCTGTAGGGAAACAAACTCTGAAAAGTACCATGGTGTATTTCCCTACATTAATACAAGCTCTAAATCCCCCTTGGGTAATGCTGGCTTCCTCAGAATTAGTGGCAGAGTATATGGTCCTGCCCGGCTTAGCAAACTTAGGTGTTCCTTACTAGTTTCATTTAAAGAAGAAATTGAGTCCATTTTCTTTTTCTAGAAAGAAGTCGATTTCTCCTGGTGCAGGTGGTTTCACGAACTATGTCTGATGTTAAAGTAAATTTAGCATGATGTCATTCTCATGTTTGGAAGCATTATTTTTAGAAAGTGATGATATGTTATGACGTTAGAAATCTTCAGCTACTGTGTACCAAAGAGCTTCTGTATGGGGCATCTCAGACGTTAAGGGCTTGAAGTTCTCCGTTTACCTAGTACAGAGCCAACGTTTCACTCAGGAATGAATTTGAGGCCCTCACTTTTCTTGCAAATTCAAGGTACAATTTCTATTCTGTTCCCTCTGAATGCTGGCACTCAGGAGTGTGGAGGGCAGTGAGCAGATGGATTGCATTAAGAACAGTTTCAGTGCCAAGTTCAATCATGTGTGTGAACTGTGAAAAGAAGTATTCATCTCAAATGGCTTTCTTTCTTTCTTTCTTTCTTTCTTTCTTTCTTTCTTTCTTTCTTTCTTTCTTTCTTTCTTTCTTTCTTTCTTTCTTTCTTAAATATTTTTTACTTAAATACATGCTACTCTTTCTCCTTCTTAAGCAAGCAAAATCAAGAAACGAATAATAATTACATTAATTCTGGGGGTTTGGAAAATATGTAAGCAGGAAAGTCTAGTATGATCAAGGACCTTTTTTTCCCCCCTCAGACATACTGCAGGGCAGTGCTTCCCAAACTTCTACAAGAAAGCATTGTAAGTGTGTGCGGGGAGGGGCTATGGCAGCAGTGCAATCCCCAGGAACATGCTCCCGCCGGGGGGGGGGGGGTTTAAACTAACCAAAAGGCTCTGGGGGATGCTTCTGCAGGGCTCCCCAAGCCTCAGTAACAGTAAAAAAAGAAACACACACAATCAAAAAACACTTCCTGTTTTTGATCCCTGCACTCCCTGGAGGCCAGCACTCCTGAAGATAAGATTTTTTTTTTAATCCTCTGCCCTCTGGCAGCAGTGCTATCCTCAGGAAAGGATTGCTGCCTTCCCCCCCCCCGCCTCCCTGCCCCTTAATAGGCCAGGGACAAGTGCTTCCCTGGGTAGTGGGTCACGACCCAACAATTTGGGAACCACTGCTATAGGTCAGGGGTGCCCAAACCCCAGCCCTGGGGCCACTTGCAGCCCTCGAGGCCTCTCAATGCGGCCCTCAGGGAGCCCCCAGTCTCCAATGAGCCTCTGGCCCTCTGGAGATTTGTTGGAGCCCACACTGGCCAGATGCATCTGCTCTCAGCATGAGGGCAACTGTTTGACCTCTTGCATGAGCTGTGGGATGAGGGCGTCCTCCACTGCTTGCTGTTTCACATCTGTGATGCAGTAGCGGCAGCAAAGGAAAGGCCAGTCTTGCTTTGTGTAAGGCCTTTTATAGGCCTTGAGCTATTTCAAGAACTTCAGTCATTCATATAAGTTCATCTTTAATATAGTCATTTATGTAAACTTATGTAAATTTATTCAAATTTTAAACGTAAATTAATTATTTTTCCCCCAGCCCCTGACACAGTGTCAGAGAGATGATGTGGCCCTCCTGCCAAAATCTTTGGACACCCCTGCTATAGGTTGATGAAGAACCTGCCTATATATTGACTATACTATCTCTAAATGTATATGTACATTTAAGAAGGCCACCCTCTTCAGCATATCTGCTAAGTTTTAGAAGTTCAACTTCATAGGAAATGACTGACTTGCTGGATAACAAATAATGCTGTTGATAAAAAGGGCTTGGAATATTTGACTTACACTGCATTCCTATGCATTTCTGCTCAGGACTCACAGCCCTACATAGGTCAACTCTGAAGTAAGTCCTATTGAATTCAATAGGGCCTACTCCCAGGAAAGTGTGTATAAGATTGTAGTCTAAGCCCCACGGAGTTAAGTGGGAATTACTCCCAGGTAAGTATTGCAGCCTTGCAGATTGCAGCCTTTAGGTAACCATGAATAATAATGAACTCTGTTTCCCTTAACATTGATGATGCATATAGAATTTGTCGTGCTGGAGAAAGTACCGTTTATTGGAATGAAAAACAGTTTGCTCTGTGGAGGTTTTCCTACTAAATAGTTGTACAGGGTCTCAAATAACCATGAATTTCAGAGGAGGAGCCTGACACAACAGGTCCAGTGGCACGACAAAGGCAGACAAAGTGATGGCGATGGATTTTGCATTGCAATATGAGCCTCGGTTGAACAGTAGACACTCAATGAGCTTATGCCTCTGATGAAATAGGCTAGAGCCACTCATTTAATTAATTAAGGCCTAAATCCTAACCAGCTTTCCAGCAATGACACAGCTGTGCCAATGGAGTGTGTGCTGCATCCTGAAGTTGGGTGGCACTCACAGGTGGCCCTCTTCAAGGTTCCCTTACCTTGGAGGTGCACTGCCCTTACCTCAGTGCTGGAAAGTTGGTCAGAGTTGTGCCCTAATTAAATCAGTGGCTACAGCCTACTTCATCAGAGCCATAAACTCAGTTTTGAGTGTGCCTGGGAGAAGTGGAGTTTGTAGTGAGAATAATGGTCAGAGTAAGAAATGATGGCAGAGAAAAAAAAGAGGAGGAAAAAGCTGAACTATGGGTTAATGATCCAAGATTGCATAGCTGAATGAGGCCTGATTTAAATTTGGCATGGAGAGAGAGCACAAAAACATACTCATGAAGTATTTCATGCACCCAGCATCCATTTAAATCTGATCATCTTACATACACATACAGCATTCGCATACCCGGGACCAATGGCCAGATAAAATGTGCAAAAGCAGCATTACATTGGAAACTGAAGCTTTCAGAACTCAGCAATACATTGGAGAAACATCAGTGTATCTTGAACACTGTTGAAAGTCACCGAATATGAAGAATGAATCCAAGGGGGACGATTTGTAACACCAGAATCTGGAATACACTCCATCCTGTATACTCGAAAGGGCCACATCGCCGTGTAGTCGTTTATTAGGGTTTTCTGTTGGTTAAGCTCAGTCTGCTTATGTTGGGGTTAGGGTTCACTACGCTAAAATACGACATGCAGTAAAGGGAGAAGTAAGACCACTGCCGTCTCTGAGTCATATTCATTGTGTTGGCGGCTGCTCACGATCACAACATGAAGAACAAATTCTTCCCCTTTCCCAAATGTTCAAGGGTAGATAGACGTGAAAATGGATGGTTTGTGTGCCTCAAAACAATGGTCTCTGTCATTCAACCGACAGTTCTGGCACACTGTGGCCACAATGAATATTGCGCAATAAATATCCTCCTTGCAATAGTTTTGCCTGGAGTCCTGATGGGTTGCCATTTGCTTGAGATTTGGTCACAAGCTGTGTTACAGGGAATCCGGTGAGAGGCTAGGAGACCTTGTTCCAGGGTGGCAGGCAAACACTCTGATAGGAATACATTTTAGTCATGCTAACAGAAGGCCACAATAACATCCCAGTTGGGGTTTTCTAGTCGAGTAGGAGTAAAAAAATTAAATGAGAGTAGAGATAGGAATTTGTCATTCAGGCAACCTGAACTGCAATAATATCACGCCGCATACTCCTAAGCCAAGCTGCTCAGGCAATCTAGGCATCTGACTTGTGCTGATACAGTGGTATCACATAAGAACATAAGAACAGCCCCACTGGATCAGGCCATAGGCCCATCTAGTCCAGCTTCCTGTATCTCACAGCGGCCCACCAAATGCCCCAGGGAGCACACCAGATAACAAGAGACCTTATCCTGGTGCCCTCCCTTGCATACTCCTAAGCCAAGCTGCTCAGGCAATCTAGGCATCTGACTTGTGCTGATACAGTGGTATCACATAAGAACATAAGAACAGCCCCACTGGATCAGGCCATAGGCCCATCTAGTCCAGTTTCCTGTATCTCACAGCGGCCCACCAAATGCCCCAGGGAGCACACCAGATAACAAGAGACCTCATCCTGGTGCCCTCCCTTGCATCTAGCATTCTGACATAACCCATTTCTAAAATCAGGAGGTTGCGCATACACATCATGGCTTGTACCCCATAATGGATTTTTCCTCCAGAAACTTGTCCAATCCCCTTTTAAAGGCGTCCAGGCTAGACGCCATCACCACATCCTTTGGCAAGGAGTTCCACAGACCTCCTTGCCACAGATCACAATGGGGTTGCAGCTGGTGTGGACCGCACCAGGTGTCACACTCAGGAGGGGGAGAATGGTTATGGACCTGGCCCATAACAGTTATGGACCTGGCCCAAATCTCACCCAGGGCCAGGCTCGCAACATGCTGCCCCCCCCACAACACACTACCCCCACCATACTTACCCAGTTGCATGGAGCCTTGCGCAACCTTTCCACTGGCACTCCAAAAGCCACCTGAGGCTTCTGGAGCACAAAACGTCCTTTTTGGAGCACCAGTGGGAAGGTCACAGTGGACTTCTTCTGCCCCTGGAATTGCTCTGGAGGGCAGGGGGAGGCAGCAGTGGCAATGCACGGTTGGAGGCAGCGCTGCTGCAGGCGCTGGGGTGCTGCCTCTATAGGGCCCACAGATGCAGTGCCTGCGGCTTTTGTCCCCCCTGGGTGACACCACACTGCCCAGGGGCTCTGCTCTAATGCCCTAGCCACTTCGCACTCTAGCCAACAATTGTGTTTTTGCCACTCACCAGCAAGGACACAAAGTGACTGAGTCCAAAGAGGGTTGAAATCACTGAACAGAGGTGGTCTGGTGGCAGACTTTTGCATTAAAAGCAATGTGATAGTGCAGAAGATTGGGGGGGGGGTGTGTGTGTGATTGTGTCTTTGCATTAGCCCCAAACTCCCCAAATGCCGAGCTCAGGCAGGTAAGTGCTGCACCTTGGGACTCCTCTGTGTAGATACCAATATGACTAAATACCTGTTTAAGTGCAAGGATCCCAACCAAACAGATGGTTGGTGTTAACTTTGACTGCACTGATCACTCATTGGGAAGATACTGGTGACTGGGATCAGACCCACTTCTCCTAAACAGGGGGTCAGCTTCCTTGGATCTGACTGCTAGTAAAGGCCATTATGCATGCGTTCTGGAAGCATCTTTCCTTCCTCTGCAACAACTTTTTTCAAGGCCTACCCTGGAATGGAATCTCTACAGAGAAGACTGTTGGCATGCACGTATTATCTCCACTGGATCAGGGAAATAGCTATAATAAAAGTCTCTGAGCTTATGCTATTATTAACACAGTAGTAGATTTGTCATCCAACATCTGTAATACGGCAATGTGATTTCTCTTGGGAAAAGTCACTTGCAGATTCTATTATACCACAATTTCTGCAGATTCTGCACTCCAAAAACACATCCCTGATTCTTCTTCCTCATCAGAGTTTTGTATTATTATTATTTGTTACAGTATTTTTTATTCCACCTTTCCCGTAGACTTGAGTCTTGTAGACTCAAGGCATTTTTCACAGGCAGGCTGACCATAAACCCCTTTAAAAAAAAAAAAAAGTTTCATTCTATCAGAGAAACTCATAGAACTCGCCATTTCTCCAGATGTTCCCCATCCATCATAGTGCGATCGTCATCCTGGCTTCACAGCTCTTGTGCCTTCCAAGCTTCCACATGCAGCTGCAACACACCACAGGTTGGTCCTCAGGATATCCATTTCTTACTCCAAACTTCACCCTCCCCCTCGTTTCTCCATCTCTAAGCAGTGGTCTTCGGTCATCCATCCAAGGTGAAACCCCAGCTGATCCTGCTTCGGTTTATTCGGCAAGGCAACAGCCACCAACCGGAGTTGGCCTGGACCACATGCAACCTTTCCACCTCCCTGCACACAAAAAATGAAGTAACATTTTTAAGCATTACTGAAGATTTATTAGATATTTATTAGTTTGATTATTTCTAGGGAAGATTTGTGGGTTGCTGAGTTTGTTGCCGGCTGCAGTCCCAGGCAGTCTGTTCTCCACCCTCTCTGGTGGTCTGTGGGATAGCATGTCCTGAGCGAGTACTTCTCCACAGACTACCAGAGAAGCTGCAGAACGGACCACCCACAGCCACAGCTGATGCTTCAGTGCCAGAAGCTGCTGCGAATGGTCCATTCTCTGCCCTCTCTGGTGGTCAGTGGGAGAGCACTTGGTCGGCAAGATGCTGAAAATGATTAATGGCACTCTTTTTTTCTGAAACCTCACGGATCACTTCTCAGGGCCTTATGGACCACCCGTGGTCCATGGATCATGGGTTGGGAACTAGTAATCTAGGGCATGCCTTATTGAAAACTCTTCAGAGCTCCATGTGTACAGAACTCTGTGACCTGCAGAGTAGCTGGCATAGGTTCAAGGAGACCCACTGATGACCAGGGAGCCCACAGAGAGAGAAGTAAAACATTTTTTTTATGTCCCTCTCCCTGGCTGTCTGCCCCTCCCCACCATGCAGTGCACGCTCTGTCACTACAGCTACATAGCATAAAATGGTGGGGATCAGATTGAGCTGTTCATGTCATCCTGCGGTCACCAAAAGATGCATGGCTGGAGCTTCCCCTTCAACTGTTGTAAATGGAGCAGGCTTTGCGGTGCATTGGGCAATCAGTTCAGTTCAGTTCAGTTCAGTTCAGTAAGACCTTTATTGGCATAAAACATTGGGCAATCAATGTATGCCTAAGAGCTCGAATAGAGGTGATCCAGCCCACCTCAAGTCAAAACTAACTTTCTTCATTCTTGTTCTTTACCGAGTGATAGTGGAGACAGGACATAGATGTAAACCCATCTCAGAGTCATTGTCATTAGCTTATAGTCCTACAGCTTGCCTATAATCAATGACATTCCTAGTGCGCCATGCCTGGGAGCCATGAGGGGATGGCACTGCCTCCCACGACTTCCCCACTGCTGTGCCACTGCCTCCCACCCTCTGGTGCCCTTCTGAGGACCAGGAAGACCTCACACGACATCCTCTGACCCTCTGAAAGGTGTCCAAAGCTTCCAGAGGGCCATTAAACATTACTTCCAGTTTTCAAACAAAAACTGGAAGTAATACTTAAAGGCCCTCTGGAGAATTCAGATGCCTTTTGGAGGCCCAGAGGGCATTGCACAAGACTCTGGAACTGACTGGTAAGCAGAGGAACTACAGTTGCCTTGGAGGGGGGCATTCTGCAGTTCTTGCCCTGGGTGGTACGTGGGCCAGGATTGCAAGTGCCTATGATCATTCCCTGCCTCTCCTTCACTGTGTACAAAGCAAAGGGTTTGCTTGGATTTTCTGGCAAGAAGGGAGAAATAGCAAGAGAGGGTGTTTTCTTTCTGAATGCTTGAACCCCTCCTCGGCCCCCCAAGATTTTCAGGTATTTCAAAGGAACATTCAAACACCTAAATGCTTTAGACGGAGGGAATGTGCATTTTCACATCATAGAAATGCTCTCCTGCGCTCAGCACCAAGTAATTGCTCAAGTGGGATGAGAAAGTTTAATCAACAAGTACCATCCATTCTGTTTACACGAACATTCATCTTCGGCTCATTGCATGGATAACACATCCAGACAAAACAATTTCCTGTTTATGCATCATTGCCATTCAAATTACACCTAAACATAATTTGCATCTTCCACTTACCATTGCTGAAGTTCCCTTATTGCATGCATGTTTTTTTAATAAATAAACAAATAAACAAATAAATAAATAAATAAATAAATAAATAAAAGCACAAGTGGGAGATAATCAGGAACCCTGAGAAAGTGTTCCACTTTTACGTGGAATAAGCAAACTATTAGAAAGATTCCCAGGAGCACAGAATCCAAACCTTCTCCCTCCCCCCAACTGAAGGCAAATGAAAAAAAAGTGAGAACGTATATGTTTTTCCAAAGCTTCTTCACTCTATTCTACTAAGAAAAAGAAAAGAATTTTAAAGCAAGTTATCCAAATTTCCAATGCAATGAATATTTAAAATTCACTGTATTTCCTAGGGTATTATTACATTATTCATACAGTGTATGTTCTAGGAGAAAAAAACCACACAAACGTTTAAATAGAGGTCTCAAAACTCAGAGACGTTTGATGTGCTAAAATGTTGTATTTTGTACTTTCTGTGGAAATGTTCCCTCTGCAATCTTGCCCCACAAACTGTTGCGGTGGATGTCTGCTTTCAGGAAGTTATAGGTTTGCATTTCAGACTCTCAGATGTTACTGTCAGAGGTGTAACTAGGGTGGAACCTGGGGGACACTTGTCCCAGGCACTGCACCGGGCAGTGTAAGGCAGTCACTTCTGGGTTTTCCCTGGAGGAGGTGCTGGTGGCTTTGCACCCCCAATCTAGTAGAAGTAATGGGGGCGCGAAGCCACGAGCACCTCCTCCTCCAGGGAAAACCCAGAAGTGACCTCATGATGTTACTGTCTAGGATGCTGGGGCTTCTAGTTATGCCTCTGGTTACTCTACAATGCCATATAAAATCTGATTTACAGTCATTAGTAGTACTACTCCCAACAAAGCAGAAGAGGTGTGAAGTGGTGGTTGGAGATTCCCTGATGAGAGGGACAGAAGCTGCCATGTTAGCTTCGGAGGTGTGCCATCTCATTTGGGCCAAAATCAAGGATCTGACGAAGATCAAGTCACCAAGATCAAGTCAACCGTTACCCTTTCCTGCTCGTTCAAATTGAAATAGATGACACTGTCAGGCACAGCTTTGAAGTAATTGCAAATGACGATGGGGTTCTTTGTTGGAAGGTTAAAAAAAATGTGGTGTGGAGAGTGTGTTTTCATCAGTACTTCCAGTGGAAGGTAGTGGCATGCAAAGTGAGAGAGAGGAATCTTATAAAGGCTACATAGATGGTGTTGGCAAGAATGGTTTGCTTTCCTTAATCATGGTCAGTGCATTTGAGATGAACGTCTTCTGGTGGGGCAAATTTGGACAAAAATTATCAACCTGATCAGGAGGGCTTTAAACCAAGCCATGTGGGGAAGGGAAGATGATATTGCGGTTGATACAATGCTGAAGGCTGGAAAGGGAAGTGAGTGCAATTTAGAGACGCCTGAGATGGAGGCAATGAAGCAATATTAGGACAATAGTGGAGCAAAATTAGGGACAATATTAGGGACAAAACAGAGAAGATGCAGAATGAGGATTCTACCTGTGGTTTCAGATGTCCCTACACTAATGAACAAAACATATGAAACAAACTAGAACTGTTGCTACAGCAGTGGTTCCCAATCTTTACCAGCCTGTGGACCATTGAAACAAAAATTGGAATTGGTGTGGACCACATACAACAAGGACCTCCAATAGGAATTTTATCAGGAGGTACTGTGTTTCTTTTGGGCCCTTTCCCAAAGGGAGAGGGGAGGGGGTGAAACAGAGTGGGTGGCAGGAGTGGGCAGAAGAGGGGTGGGGAGGGGACAAAACATAGCAGTGGAAGGGTGGCAACAGCAGGAAGAGTCTTTGGAGACCATGTCTACCAGGCTTACGTGAGTCAATATAAAATGTGGCCTTCTTGGCCTGTGAATCTGGGGCCTCTTGCCATCAGTCCCAGAAATAGCCACTTTGCTGACTTGATCCTTTGCTCTCCTGATAGGCAACTAGCGCTATGTGCATACGTTCAAATGCATGTCTTCTGCACCTCTTGAATTAAGGGAAACAAACAGAAATAAAATATTAACCATGTAATACAATGTCATAAAATGTCTAAATTTTTATGTGCCTTTCAAAGTATAATCTATCTATTTTTTTTATGGGGAATCAAGCTTAAGACTCAATAGCCCACTCTGTGTCATTCAGAGCCAAGAGGCAAATTGCAGACAGCTTGGTGGAGAGGAGAGGCAAAGTCTCTAAGACCAGCCAAGCTCGTTCAACCAGTTCCAGGGAGGTAGAGATCAAATAGCAGGATGACTTCATTCCATCCAAATGATAAAGCTCCCAACTGACTAGATGCTTGCTCTCTTCATCCTCCATCCATCTAGAGGCGAGCCCACCAGACTCACTGGAAATGCAAGGGAAAGGAGCCAGTGGTTCTATTATCCAGGTACTATCAGGAAAGGACTGTGTATATAGCAGCGTCAGGTTTTGTGTTATTTAGAGTTGTCTATACCCTTTAGCTGCTTTGCAGACCTCTTTTGTTCCAAGCTCATTCAAAACCTCACTGTAAAGCTTTGAGTTAAACAAGGCATGCATGAGATTCCACAGCATCTGCTGGATGTTTCTATGATTGGAGGTGATTCACCCTTTTCTACCAAATTCAATGCTTCTTATTGTTCATTTGGTTTTCTAATCACCTTTCAGATCAGGAAACAGATCAGGGAGGTGACAAGGAGGGACAGGGTTGTAATCATGGGGGACTTCAATTATCCTCATATTGACTGGGTCAATTTGTGTTCTGGTCACGATAAGGAAACCGGATTTCTTGACTTGCTAAATGACTGTGGCTTAGAGCAGCTAGTCATGGAGCCCACCAGAGGACAGGTGACTCTGGATTTAATATTGTGCTGTATGCAGGACCTGGTTAGAGATGTAAACGTTACTGAGCCATTAGGGAACAGTGATCATGCTGCGATCCGTTTTGACATGCACGTTGGGGGAAGAATACCAGGCAAATCTCTAACAAAAACCCTTGACTTCCGACGGGCAGACTTCCCCCAAATGAGGAGGCTGGTTAGAAGGAGGTTGAAAGGGAGGGTAAAAAGAGTCCAATCTCTCCAGAGTGCATGGAGGCTGCTTAAAACAACAGTAATAGAGGCCCAGCAGAGGTGTATACCACAAAGAAAGAAGGGTTCCACTAAATCCAGGAGAGTGCCCGCATGGCTAACCAGCCAAGTTAGAGAGGCTGTGAAGGGCAAGGAAGCTTCCTTCCATAAATGGAAGTCTTGCCCTAATGAGGAGAGTAAAAAGGAACATAAACTGTGGCAAAAGAAATGTAAGAAGGTGATACGGGAGGCCAAGCGAGACTATGAGGAACGCATGGCCAGCAACATTAAGGGGAATAATAAAAGCTTCTTCAAATATGTTAGAAGCAGGAAACCTGCCAGAGAAGCGGTTGGCCCTCTGTATGGTGAGGGAGGGAAAGGGGAGATAAAAGGAGACTTAGAGATGGCAGAGAAATTAAATGAGTTCTTTGCATCTGTCTTCACGGCAGAAGACCTCGGGCAGATACCGCTGCCCGAACGGCCCCTCCTGACCGATGAGTTAAGTCAGATAGAGGTTAAAAGAGAAGATGTTTCAGACCTCATTGATAAATTAAAGATCAATAAGTCACCGGGCCCTGATGGCATCCACCCAAGAGTTGTTAAGGAATTGAAGAATGAAGTTGCAGATCTCTTGACTAAGGTATGCAACTTGTCCCTCAAAACGGCCACGGTGCCAGAAGATTGGAGGATAACAAATGTCACGCCTATTTTTAAAAAGGGAAAGAGGGGGGACCCGGGAAACTATAGGCCGGTCAGCCTAACATCCATACCGGGTAAGATGGTGGAATGCCTCATCAAAGATAGGATCTCAAAACACATAGACAAACAGGCCTTGCTGAGGGAGAGTCAGCATGGCTTCTGTAAGGGTAAGTCTTGCCTCACAAACCTTATAGAATTCTTTGAAAATGTCAACAGGGATGTGGATGTGAGAGAACCCGTGGACATTATATATCTGGACTTTCAAAAGGCGTTTGACACGGTCCCTCACCAAAGGCTACTGAAAAAACTCCACAGTCAGGGAATTAGAGGACAGGTCCTCTCATGGATTGAGAACTGATTGGAGGCCAGGAAGCAAAGAGTGGATGTCAATGGGCAATTTTCACAATGGAGAGAGGTGAAAAGTGGTGTGCCCCAAGGATCTGTCCTGGGACCGGTGCTTTTCAACCTCTTCATAAATGACCTGGAGACAGGGTTGAGCAGTGAAGTGGCTAAGTTTGCAGATGACACCAAACTTTTCCGAGTGGTGAAGACCAAAAGTGATTGTGAGGAGCTCCAGAAGGATCTCTCCAGACTGGCAGAATGGGCAGCAAAATGGCAGATGCGCTTCAATGTCAGTAAGTGTAAAGTCATGCACATTGGGGCAAAAAATCAAAACTTTATATATAGGCTGATGAGTTCTGAGCTGTCTGTGACAGATCAGGAGAGAGATCTTGGGGTGGTGGTGGACAGGTCAATGAAAGTATCGACCCAATGTGCGGCGGCAGTGAAGAAGGCCAATTCTATGCTTGGGATCATTAGGAAGGGTATTGAAAACAAAACGGCTAGTATTATAATGCCATTGTACAAATCTATGGTAAGGCCACACCTGGAGTATTGCGTCCAGTTCTGGTCGCCGCATCTCAAAAAAGACATAGTGGAAATGGAAAAGGTGCAAAAGAGAGCGACTAAGATGAATACGGGGCTGGGGCACCTTCCTTATGAGGAAAGGCTACGGCGTTTGGGCCTCTTCAGCCTAGAAAAGAGACGCCTGTGGGGGGACATGATTGAGACATACAAAATTATGCAGGGGATGGACAGAGTGGATAGGGAGATGCTCTTTACACTCTCACATAATACCAGAACCAGGGGACATCCACTAAAATTGAGTGTTGGGCGGGTTAGGACAGACAAAAGAAAATATTTCTTTACTCAGCATGTGGTCGGTCTGTGGAACTCCTTGCCACAGGATGTGGTGCTGGCGTCTAGCCTAGATGCCTTTAAAAGGGGATTGGACAAGTTTCTGGAGGAAAAATCCATTATGGGGTACAAGCCATGATGTGTATGCGCAACCTCCTGATTTTAGAAATGGGTTATGTCAGAATGCCAGATGCAAGGGAGGGCACCAGGATGAGGTCTCTTGTTATCTGGTGTGCTCCCTGGGGCATTTGGTGGGCCTCTGTGAGATACAGGAAGCTGGACTAGATGGGCCTATGGCCTGATCCAGTGGGGCTGTTCTTATGTTCTTATGTTCTTTATATTGGTCTTTTAATAAACCCTTTACTCTTTCCTCTGAGTCTGCCTTATACCTGGGAAATATAGTGGATTGTCATGTCTCTATGCTCTGCAGATGCTACTGTGAGAATGATTTTGATAGAGACCCCTGAGATTCAATATTGTTTTAGGTGTGGGGCAGGGAGTTCTACCCAGGTAACCCACAAAAAATGGTTGGCAACCTTCAGTCTCAAAAGACTATGGTATAAGCCTACAGCACCTGGTATTCCCAGGCGGTCTCCCATCCAGGGACTAACCAGGTTTGACCCTGCTTAGCTTAGCTTCAATTCTATGGCAGCAACCTGCTGCTGGCCCATGGCTAGCCTGATCTCCTAGGACTGGTGTTGTGTAAAGTCTATCAAGCCTTTTCCTCAGTAAGCTGTGTATCCAAACAGAGTGGAGCAGGAAGGGAGAGAGCATGCTAACAACTTTGTGTTACTGCCCTGGATCAGCCTGTGGTTGTGGGCATCCTCTCACTTGACCCTGACACACAGCCTAATAAGTTCAGGATAAGACACAAACTGAGAAATGTGAATTGTGTCAACTGACTGGCAAATGCCAAGGGTTCTGTTCCACCATGACTAGAGCAAAGGCTTCCAACCAAATCTCCCTGTCACTGAAGTTAACAAGTGAGCTATTTATTGTAGGCATCGCAGACCATAGATCTTAAAGGCTCTCACAAATATGCAGCAGGAAAATAAAAGAAACCAATAAATAAAATCCCAAACCTCTAAAACGTGCTAGCATTTTCTGAAATGAAGCCATGCCCATTAAAAGGCGAACAACTCAAAATTTGGAGCACTGACCACATTGGTTTTTGATTGCTCTACAAAATGAAAAGAAGCATGACCCATGGAAGGCCTCTCAATGGTCAGAGAAAATATACATCTGGGTTGTCAAACTAAAGAGCATGGTTCATTGACATGATCATAAAGGCTAATCTTCCTAAGAACAACCAAATGGGGTTGGGCGGGTTGTCCTCAGTTTTCTTTCCTTTTAGGGATGAATTTGAAACAGACAGCCCAAGGTTAAAACAGCAGCTTCAGGAGTTATTATCAGCAGATTGAAACTGATGCACAATTTGAGGAAGCAGAAATTTCAATTAAGATTTCAGGGCAAACAAGCCAGTGATCTGTATCTAAAAAGAAGTCAACAGAATCGAAGCTACAAACAAGAACAAAAAGCAGCTATATGAATGCCCTGGGTTCACCTGTTCAGATAAAGAAATATTTGTGCTTGTGGCTTATATAGGGCTCCATTGATATGGTATGAGAGATGGAGGCATACATGACTCTGGCCGACACAGTGTTTTAGATAATTGAATTTGGCTAAGGTCTCCTCTGTTGAATATATAAATTCTTGCATGATTCCTGTGCAAAGGAAACAAGGGAGACAGAAGATTGAACTCATCGCTAGGGCTGACCAGCTGCCAAGTTGGACTACAACTAAAAAAAAATCCTCTTCACATGTCCCAGTAAATGAGATATTTTAGAAACACATTTCATTAGCTGGAATGTTCAGATGGCATTTGATGGGATTCAGCAAAACAGGTTCTGAGACCTGGCTAGTTCCAAGTCAGAATCATTTTCTTCTCAGCAATCTTTTGCCAGGCTTCTCACCAATCTTCTCACCAATCTTCTCTCAACCTTTGCTATTGTTACTGAATTCACAGGACTCAAACACATGTAGAGGCAGATAACCTCATGAAGAATGATTTATCAACTTGGATTTCATTCAATGACCAACACCATCAAATGGCTTACACCCCAATCCTAAGCTGCCCCTTGCGCCAGGACTGTCTTACACCGAAACGGTTGTCCCCCACAACAAGCCCAGGAAACAGTCAGAGCATTGTGGAGGAGGAGCCCCAGTAGCCCCACTGCACATGACATGCTACAACCCTCGACTACCCCCTACAGCCTGGTACCTAGGACCCAGGTTTCCCCCAGCGACCCACTTTGTCTACTAGCGCCCCTTTCAAAATCTTCCTAGCTGCAATTAAAGGATCAGTTAATGGGATCAATCCCAGAGGGAGGCCTTAAGCTGCTGCTGCCAGTCAGCAATACTGGGCTAGATGAGTGAATGTTCTCTTGCTCTATATCACTTTCATATGTTCTTAAAACTTTTTGGGGGGGAGGGGCTGATGGCGTAAAAGCAAAGTGTAACTCCATTTGAGTGGAGGAAATAAGCATTTGCACATGCTTTCAAACTTGGGTGGCTTGGGAAGCTTGTTTTCCCAAACATAATGATTATTTCTGAGCCACTTGTTTCAAACAATTCAATTGTTTCAAGCAATTGTTTCAAACCATTTCAATTTGTACCATTTCCAAACACACAGTGTGCTATTTCCAAATATTTCTGGTCGATCAAGGGCAAGTTGCTCTACCTAAGAAGTCACTGGCCTTGGTCGTATCTCACATGGGACACAATTGGGGGGGGGAGGCATCTGCCTTTAATAGTCTTTCCGTTGATGGGTCAGCAATGTATGTGATTGTGATTAGTGGCCAGCTGGTCTCTTCTGTTGTCATACTTTGACATATTTTACAGAACGATGGTATTACATTAAACAATTTTTTTTTAAAGCAGCGGACTGTTCAAAACCCCAGCAGAGTAGATGGCTGGCTGGCTGTCCAAGGTCTGTGTTCCCAGCCTTTTATTCGTTTATGCATTTTCTAGTTATCCTGACTTGAATGTGATTCTTCGTTTCCAGAATATAATATAATGGTTCAGTTCAGGCGTAAAATAATATGCTGAAAGCAGTGCCTGTAAAGCAGTGCTTCCAAAACTCTTACAAGGGAGTTGGGAGCACTGTAAGTTGTTGCAGGGGAGGGGGGTGAGGCTGCTGGGGTTAGGAGGGGTTTTTTTGTGTGTTTTTTTTTACTTACCTGCAGCCAGTGCTGCACTCCTGCAAGATACAGTGGGTACAGAGACTTCTCCACAGGGCACCCTGTGCTTGCAAAAGTCTAAAAAAAGCCACAAAAAATGGATATTTAAGTTTCGTTGTGAAAACTAGAAGGGCCCAATTTTTTTTCTTTTTTTGTTTTAAACATGTTTGGAGATTTAGGGAGCCTTGCAGAGGGCTACCTGAATGCCCTGGACCCCCCAGGACTGCAGCGCTGGCCACAGTTAAGTTAAAAAAAAAACCCTTCCTGTCCCCAGCAGCAGTGCGATCCTGGTGACCACGTTGCTGCCTTTCCCCCCCTTCCTGTCATTAAAAGAGCAGGGACAAGTGCTTCCCTGGCTGGTGGGTCATGACTCACCAGTTTGGGAACCACTGCTGTAAAGGATTAAAGGCCCAATCTTGAACAGTGCGTGCCGGCTCACCACCGGCGTGCGCTGGTGCAAACGTGCCATAAGGCACGCTTGCGGCAATTAGCACCAGCCCAGCTCTGGAGCAGGCTCGGTGCAAGCCCACACTGGGCCGGCACCAGTGGACAGTGACCCATCGCCTGGTGCTCCATGTGAAGTGCCAGTCAGTGGAGAAGTAAGTGGGGGTGTGGGGGGAGATGTTCAGGGATGGGGGAAGGCGTAGTGGGGAGAGAGAGTGGGGCGGGAGGGGTTGGAGATGGTGGCAGGCTGTGCCACCATATCCTAACTCCCTTCCAGGGTCAGGTGCCGACATGGGAGTCCTTGAATCTACTCCCACTGAATAGCAGAACCCCACCAAACAGCCACTAGGAAAGACACTGGGCTGGGGTGGTGAGGGAAAGTTATTCTCCCACTGCTAAATATAAGAGGAGCACCAGTTTTAAAAAGTGTCTCTTGGTTAACAGGGATTTCATTGCTTTTTTTGAGGGTTTCAGTGACAAATATATTTGAGAAGCCATGGCTAGAATCCCAAAGGCCCATGATTGCATGGACATCCTTCCACTCATGCACTCAGTCACTAATTTCAACCAATTCCCCACCTTCCAACTGCAGCTACCCTTTCATCACCACAGGTCATTTTTGGGCTGTTCCCCAACCCTCAGAAGGAATGAGGTGGAAGCCTGAAGATCTTCAGTGGGAAAAGGGTTGAAGAAGCTCTGGTATGCACATGGAACACTATATGCAGTTCTTTGGATCCAATCCCATGTCACTAAGGAGCAAGAGACATGAACATTATGCTTCATATTAGATAACAGATTACTAATATTTGACACAATGAATGTCTCGTCTTTAACTTGAGAAAGCTGTGAAACTTAAGAATGCAGTGAAGAGCAAAAGACTTAACTGAGCATTTGAAGTTTTGGCTTGGAAGTTCAGAAGCAAAAGATACTTTGATGTGGGGGGGGGGATTTCAGCTTCTCTGTCACTAGCTGTAATTAGCACAATAAGATGAATGACTTTTCCAACATTAGCTCTCATAACAATGACACATATAGAGCTCTACTCTTTGAAGCAGTTTGAAATAGTTGCAAGATGATGCACTTAACACATTGCCCAAACCTTTTTGATTAAGCATATTGAAGACCGATCTTTGGTTTTGATAGTTCTTTTCGTACTTGGCTAAACGTCATGGCACCCTCATTTATTGTGGATCTATTTCTCCAGAAATGTAAGACTCTAGGACTATCCATTAGAACTATTTTTAAGACCTCCAGGTTGACTATCTGCCTACATTTATCTTTCTTCCCAAAGATGAAGAAAAAACTGATGTTTGAGGTTCAAGCATGTTGGGTTTTCAACCCTTATGAAAACGCTTATTTCATGATAACTAAACCAAGAGTCCAATGATCACTGCGACCTCCAGGTACAAAGGGGAAACAACTGGATTCTTGCACATGTGTTGTGCCACTAGTGCACAACTAGTCTAGTCTTGCTTGGAGAGATGTGTGTGTCAATATGAGGAACCATATGTGCAGCCGTGAGTATTGGGTTCAGGTAAGTCTAGCGGCACTTGTATTGGGGAGAGAGGGATGGGACCGGTGGAGTCCTGCTTCACCGGATCCTATGCTCTGTATTGGGTTAAGAAGCCTGACATGGAGCTCTTCCAATCTGCGACAGCAAAATAGCCGATGCAGACTAAGGGAGACCCATTGCAAAGCCTTTGCCCTTACCCGGGGGAAGGGGACGAATGCCCCTTCCCCCCGAGGAGACTGGTGGCTGCTGTGGCACCTATAGGATGCAGCAGTTGGTATTTTGGCACCACTGCTTCTCTGGGATCCACACAGTTTAGGATTGGGCTGCCCATTAACTGATCTTTCCATAACCCATGTTTTCATTGAAGGCTCTGCAAGACCCACCAGAAACCAGGTCCCGATCCACCAATTGGGTCCTGATGCACAGATTGATAAACACTGCTCTAGCATGATTAAGGAGCCTTAGAAAATGAATATGTTGTGTGTCTCATAGTTGCAAGCAATTTGTATCTATGTAATACACAATAACTGAGATATCGTATGGAAATTATAAGGCATCTTATGCCACAAGGGTGGCATATGGACTTCTTTGCTCTTATTCATGTGAACTTCTATCTGTGATTAGTTTATTTATAGCTATGAACTAGACAACCCACAGATCTAGTCTAAAATAATCAGCCTAGTCAAAGAAAATGTTTGCTTGCTGCTGAATCTACATATGGCTGCACATTTACTTTGCATTTGGTTGCACTAAAACTTCTCTTGGCATCATCTCCGCCTTTAGATATATCAGAGTCCTGGAGAGAAATGCTTGGAAAATGAGTTCCATGTACATTTTAGGAAATCTTGCTAACAGCTGCGTTTTTTTTCCATTTGCAATGGTTTCAAAGGCTACAGAAAGGAGCGAAAGCCAAATGAGGCAAAGTTTAAGTAAGAAAACATGCGTGCGACTGTCAGCCAAAGAAAAGGAACAGTCCTCTTTTGAGGGAAGCACAGAACTTTTCAGCAAGAATCTAGGGACGGATTTGGGGCCATCAGCCAAGCAGTGGGTATAAACACAGATACGTCAACAGCAGATGAACAATCTGGGCAGATCAGTGGCAGAGGAGATGCAAAGCACTAAGGGCACAATCCTAACCAGGTCTACTCAGAAGTAAGTCCTATTTTGTTCAATGGGGCTTACTCTCAGGAAAGTGTAGTTAGGATTGCAGCCTATGTTTTGCAGGTGTCTGAACATGCCTGGTACTGAACTGATTGGCATTTCATGCCTGGTTCCTAGTCAGCAACGAGTAGAGCTGCTTGTTCTTAACCATTTTTATTGTTTTGCAGATTTTGTACCCTGCAAATGCCTGATCTCGTCTGATCTCAGAAGCTAAGCAGGGTCAGGCCTGGTTAGTACTTGGATGGGAGACCGCCTGGGAATACCGGGTGCTATAGGCTTATACCATAGTCTTTCGAGACTGAGGGTTGCCAACCAAGGAGGAAAAGTGCAGAATGTAGTGTAATATGTTTTTATTCAATGGGCACATTTTAATAAATTATAATTGGTTTAAAATGTACTAGGTAGGTGATATAGATGATATAGTGTCAGCAGATGCAACCACAGTAATTAACCACGCACAGACACACACACACACACCCTCCACAGATTTGATTTTTTTCACAGATTTTATTCTTGTTTTGTTTTTGTTTTTTTTACAAAAATTAGAATGCTTTCTATTAATATATACATTAAATCTGGTTCCGTGTCGGTGAGAGCTGATATAGTGGCTAAAAGATGTAGAACGCTGGTACAGTGTACTGGCTAAATTTTTACCTCTGCAATAACTTGTTTGGTAGCATTAGGCAAACCATTAGCCAAGTCTCAGGTTTGTCATTTACAATTCAAAGTAGGAATAGAGAACTAGTTTGCAGGATTTTTGAAAGGATTCATGAGATGTAATGTTACAATCTCAGTCACTCACCCTGCTCTTCTTGGGCTTAATGACACAGGTTTCCCAAGAGCCCAATCCTACAGACCTCAGTGCTGGCAGTATGCTTGCACTGGCAATACTAGGTGTTGCAAACATGCCGTAAGGCATATTTGCAGCATCTGAGTAGTAAGCGGCTCCAGTGGGGAGGCCGATGCTGTCCCATCAGTGCTGTTGAAGCGACCCTGGTCACCGGTGGTAAAAAAGTGAGCACTGGGTAGTGTGGGGTCAAGGGGACAGTGGCAGGAGAGCGGGGGGGGGGGAGGTGTTCCAGGGGGGAGAGCACAGGATGGGGGTGAAACTTGGCCCAGGAGGGAGGGGGACTGGCAGAGACCTCTTCCACCAGATCCTATCCCCCATGTCAGGCTAGGAAGTCCAAAATGGGGCTTTTCAAATCTGAGAGGCCCATTGCAGGGGCTGGGGGTTTACTCAGGGAAAGGGGACAAATGAGACCTCCTGGGGCTTCCCAGGCCCCAAAGGATACACAGCGGCTATTTTGGTGCCACTGTAATCTGCGGCACTGGGGAGCATAGGATTGGGCTGTCCAACCACATTCTCATCATCACCAGTGGCATCGCTAGGTGGGTGCGGGGGGTGCGGGCCATACTGGGAGACGCGCCAGGGGGTGACAAGCTAAAATCGTGCTGTTAGGAGCTACCGCGTCGTGCCATACACCATTGGATGTGGAATGTCCAGCGGAGTACAGTGCAATGAACAGAATTGAAATCATTCTTCTCCTTCAAAAGGTATGGCCAAAAAACCGGAAGGGAAAAATGCATGGAGCCCTATGGAAAGTGAGCCGTAGCGCGTGTTTACTCATGAGTAGGCGAACATGCCTTAGTGCATCCGAAAGGGCAGGCTGAGAGGAATCCAATGACACCTGAATGGTCCCGATCCAGTAAAGGCAGCCCCCCAAAAAACACCCAAGAAGGAGGGCACTATTCAGCCCTATGGACAGCAAGCAAAATCACGTGACCGTGTTTACTTGTGAGTAGGTGCACTTGCCTTAGTCTGTGGGAAAGGGCAGGCTGAGAGGACTCCAAGGACTTCAGAATGGTCCTGATCCAATGAATGCAGCCCCCAAAAACACACAGGAGGGGGTCCCTCCCCCCAGCTGCGAGTGTATGGAGCCCTATGGGAAGCGAAGCAGCCTCACGTAGCGTTTACTCTTGAGTAGGCAGACGTGCCTTGGCTGGTGGTCAGGCCAGGCAAAGGGGAATATGAGGACACCAGAATGGTCCTGATCCGATGGGACTGGAGTGCAACAAAAACCCCAGAAGGCAACCTCCCCTCCCCCCCACTAGAAAGGACCAACAAAGAGGCTTGAACTGGTAAGGGGAAAGTTTTCTATTTTGCACTTGCAGTTTTCCTCACAGCCCAATCCTACCCACACTTTCCTGGGAGTAAGCCCAACTGACTCTAATGGGACTTACTTCTGAGTAGACATGGGCTCTGATACTGGACTCCTATTCCCACTTTCCTGGGAATAAGCCCCATTGACAATAATGGGACTTACTTCTGAGTAGACAGGCATAGGATTGGGCTCTCAGACTTGTAAAGCCAGGTGGGTCTTTGTACTGAAGCTTGAAATAGAAGGACTTTAAACTGGGCACTGGGGATGGCTGAAGATCTCATTGATTCTTTTGGGGGGGGGGATTATTGCAGGCAGGCTACAGAGAAAACTCACTTGGTGGAACAGGGCTGGCTCCCCCTTATTTAATTATTCCTTTCATTTTAATTTAACTATTTATAATTATTTATTTTAATTTGCTTGATGATGTCACTTCTGGCTATGACATCACTTCCAGTGGATACTGGACAGATTGTCATTCTAAAAAGTGGGTCCCAGTGCTAAAAGTATGAGAACTGCTGCAATAAGGTGTTAGTAAGTTGACACGGGTGTGTGCGTGTGTGTGTGTGACCCTACAAGTTTTCAAAATCACTAAAATCAGAGTCTGGAGGAATAATACCTTCATATTACATATCAATCAATGCGTAATTTTATGCAGAATGCAATGAAACAAACCATATTGAAAGATGTGTGTTCTATCAAAAGGGACAGCCAAAAAACCAGTGGGGGTGGGGTGATGGCACATCACCACGCCCACCACCTGGGGGGTTGTCCCGCCCACTGCAGGGGGTGACGCACAGGCCTCTCGCACCAGGTGACGCGAATCCTAGTGACGCCACTGATCACCACATAATTTTGCTTGTATATATTGTAGTTAATTTTAAGGAAATCCATCCATTGCAAGAGGTACAATACCACTGTGGCACCACCACATATCTTCTGACCATATTTTTCTATGAATCACCGCTGCTACGTAAGAAGATTTGTGTTACGGATTTGCCGCATGGTTTCTGCACCAGCAGGTTTTCTCGTATGTTATTCTTAATACCAGCTTGACTGAGTTCACTGACTCATCAGCATGGTGAATCCTTGCTTTCAGTAGAGTCTTGCAAAGTACATTCCGTCTCCTGATTTGCTCCCAACCACTCCTCTGTACACAAGAACTGGTGATGCAAATGACCAGCAAGTGAGACGGTCTGATATGAGCAAACAGCTGGATTACAATTGTGCCCAGAAGAATTTCTGAATGCATAGGCTTTTGAAATAGTGGTGGTTTGTTAAGTCTTTGCTTTATCAGCTATGCTACTGTACTGCCCACAGATCCCCTCTACTTTCTGGTAAATTGATTAGAATAAGATGCTTACGTGGGGTACCTCTCTCTCTCTCTCTCTCTCTCTCTCTCTCTCTCTCTCCCTCCCTTCCCTGGAATGTACTGGTGGGATCTGAATGTTTCAGTTTATGCTTTAAATTTAAACCAAGTCAAGGGCCAACCACATTTCCACACCTGAGATATGTTTACATTGGAAATAGCTTCTACCTTTTATAAGCATTAGGGCTTCAGGCTCCAGCAAATAGTTTCCTGTTACACTATTTTTGAGTTGCTGTTATGGTAAACTTTGCTCCATATTTTGAAGAGTCCTGCTTAAAAATAAAGTTAGAAAGGAAAAAGAAAAGACATATGCTGATCAATTTTTTCACCTCATCTATTAAGTTTGTTGAAAATGGAAGAATGTACAGGTTGTGCCTCGTTATCCATTGGGGTTCTGTTCTGGAACACCCATTGAATTTTTTAAAAAAATCAGTGGATATCAAATCAGTGGAAAAATAGCTTTAAAGACCCATTACCAGGTTTCTTGCTCCACCATTGTCACTCCCCTGGGGATAAGAATAGGCCCTCAGTTTGGCTGTACTTGTCGTAAGAGGCGACTAAACAGCCACCAGGTAGAAGGGACTCATCAGCCTGGGAAGGCAGCTCATCTGAGAGAAGGAAAACTCTGATCCCAAACCTCCACTGCCTTGTGGCTACATCCAGTTATGGAAAAGGCTTCAGGAGTCAACCTCGAGGAAAAATCAGGAGCCGGAGTCCCTGAGGCAGTTCATGGCTGAACACAGTCACGTTCTGGCAACTCCTGCGACGCCGCTGGAACCAATCATATTGGCCTCTGCCATTCCATTGGACCATTTCAGTGACGTGGAGAGGGGGGATTTGCTGCATGGGTAACAGCCTATCCTCCATACCTACTTTACCCAGGCTTCACGCACTGGAGAGGACACTCTGTTCCAGAACCACCATTCAGAGCGTGACACCATAGTCTTCCGAGACTGAAGGATGCCAACAAGAACAAGATTGTCACTATACCGCATTCAGCTACTAGATGGGGTGAATAATGGAATGAAATTATTCCATTTTCCATTATTCCATTATTCACCCCTTCTAGTGGCTGAATGTAGTATAGCATCTACACAGATACATTCTGGGGTGACAATGGAGGAGCAAGAAACCCAAAAGGGGGTCTTTAAAGCTATTTTTAACCCCAACCCCAGCTATTTTCAACCAGCTCAGTTTAACAGCACACAGGTAGGAAGTTGGATTTTGGTGCTTTTTTTTTTTTCCTTGTTACAAGGCATTTAAAGGTGGACCCCTGTATCAGTGGTGAGTCAAATCAGTGGATGCCAAATCAGTGAATACCAAGATCCCACCTGTATAAGCATATGTTCACAACTGATATAAATCAATTCAAAATTTGATTGATTCCTGGTTGCTGGGGGTTAACACAGATGAGAGACCATCAACTTCAGAAGTATTTAGTACAGAGCCTCAGGCTGCAATTCTATGCGTACTTACTTGGGAGTAGGTTCTACTGAACTAATTGAACTAATTTCTGAACAGATATGCACAAGATTGCACTTTAATGAATAAGGAGGCCTCAAGGAGATGCAGTGGAGACAACACATCAGATCAAAACAACTGTGTTTATTTATTGGGATCCAGTTACTGGACACTGACAATAGCAAAGGGGCTTAACAGGATTCAGGCTGGTACTGAGCTCTTTCTCATGTTTTCAAATGTGACTTGAGTCTCTGAGGTCCTCTGAGACCTCTGATCAAGTGGTGGTCTCAGCTAGCGAATGGCCTACCTGGTTTCCATAAATACCTTCTTTTTAAACTGCAAAAGAGTGATCCTTCTGTAGCAAGACTGTCCCTCCCAGCGGTGAGAGTTCTCCTTCCCCATTATGTAGTTAGCTAAGCTCCAAAGACATCTGGGAATAGCTGGAAAACCCCTTGGAAATATAACTTACTTCTTTGAATCATTGCTGAGTTCATCTCACTGAAGCGGAAAATGATCCATCATTCTTCAAGCAGAGGCTCGACAAACACTTGCTGGAGATGCTGTGGGAGGATTTCCTGCCACAAGCAGGGGGTTGGACTAGATTACCTTTTTAGGAACCTTCCAACTCTATGATCCTATGATTCAGTGACTTGTGTCTTTTACATTCTTGCCTTTCAATGACCTAATGAGGAACTCTGTGGTGCCATTGTCATAAATTCGATGCTTATAAGGAAAAAAATGAACTTCAGCAATTCTCCGAAGAACATAATTCTGCCCGTTATTGACCAGCCACCATCCATCAGGTCACTGCTACTTGTGTTGTACAGATGAAACACTGAAACACAAAGGTAGTGACTTGCCAGAGTAATTCAAACACTGTGTTTGTGTGAGAAAATGGAGTGCCAGCTTGTTATGAAAGTGTGACTTCTTTGTTTTTGTTTTTCTCTTTTTCTGTGAGGAGGGATGTGAGGTCCTCCTCTCAAAATCACCCAACAGCATCACCAACATATGCACAAGCTCACTAATGCTGTTTTTGTTCAGGCTTACTGTCACAGCGCTATATCTCCCAGTGCTTAATTCTAGACACGGTGCGCCAATCTGCTTGCAAAACCTCTGCTAGCTCTGCTTCGCTTCCACACTGTGCCAGGCTTCTTCTCTTCTCTGACAGAAGCTTGGCAGCTTGTGTGAAAGGCCAGGAAACCAGTGGAGGCAGAGTAGAACAGTGCCCAGAGAAGCATCCAGGTGTGGGAGGAGAGCTGGCAGACCTAAATGGAGCATAGCAACATCACCAGCAATCAAAGCTTTGCCCCCTGTGCCAGCACCACATCAGTGAATTCCAATGGGCAATTTATTGTTGGATTCCACATCCAGAAATAGTACCTCTCTGTGTCCCTTCTCAGTGCAAGATGGTGCCCTGGAGCGACAACAAAACATGTAATTAATAGCGCACAGCGCAGGAGGTCAACACCATGCTGAGAAATTAAGCGAACTTCCACGCTGTGTGCTTTCACTCACTGAAGAATTACAATACATATTCATCTGAAAATCATTAGCTTCAACTTTGTAGCAAGCTGGGAAACATTATTTACAGGCAGTATTTTAGATCTTAAAATGAGACTGCACCTTGTATTTACCTGACACTGTTCGCCTATGTCTCAGAACAGGTGGTAAACAAAAGGGTTTTAATCAGGTTTATACTTTGGTAAAATGTTAACCTATGATATGACAGAGAGTTATGACTTAAAGAGCTACTGGATGCATTTCCAGTGGAAACTGTGGCAGAACGTTCGAGAAAATAATTCTGAACACTGGGGTGGTTAAAACCATTTCTTTCTGAAATGTGCATGCTGAAGCACCTTTGTTATTCAACACTGCTGGGAAATCACGAGCCACTGAGTACATCTTTGCTTCAGGCCTTTAATTAATACAAGAGTTCTGGCAGTAAGCAGAACCGAAGGCTAATGAAAATTTGCATTTCAATAGAGTGTACATTGAGAAGAAAGAGCAATTGAAAGAGCAATTCAATATACTAGCTTTTGGAGGATATACTGGCTGCGTTTATGGAAAATAAAATGACTAATTATGTGATGTTACTAAATGTCCCTTTCAAGCCACCGAAGTTAAAAGGGCAGTCTCTTTTCGTTAAGCCAGCTTTTCCTGCACCTTATATCTGAAGTGTACAGAGATCTGCAAAAAATCCAAAATCTGCAATTTTTTTTAAAAATGACTTTTAGAGGTCCTTTATTATTTTTTTTTTAAAGGAAGGATTTGATCCAAACTTCAACCACTCACCTCTCATAGACCAGGCTCAAAAAAGCTATCAGGCCAGGAGAAGAGAGTGATGGCTGGATCTAAGTCTGCAAGACATGACACATGCTTCCCATTTGGGGTAAAGATAGGGGTGTGCGCTGAGGACACATTCGGGATGATGAGGGGGATCCCACTGCACTCTATGCCAGCAGTTCTCAACCTATGGTACGTGTACCACCGGTGGTATGCTGGGTGGTGGTGGGTGGTATGCACAATGGGAGCTTCCAATGGCAATAGAAAGCTTGAGCTGAGCATGGTTTTCAAGCACAAGAAAAAGCTCACCTGCCCACCCTGAGCTTCTAACTGATCTTAGACACTCTTGTCACAGTCTCCAAATCCGGAAGTAACTGGCAATGATGTCATTCTAGAATGACATCATTCTAGAATGACATCTAAAATGACATCATTTTATAGATTTATAAAATTTATAAATATTCCACCACAGCAGCCATAATTTGGATTATTATGAGAACCTAAATTTGAGGTTTTACCTGCAAGTTCCAGGTAAGAAGACTGACCTGAGATATGTCCTCATTTCCCCTGCATAATCTGCTTGGTACCATAACCCAGCTGTGGTTTCCACCATTGCAACCAGCAGCATAGCTAGAGGGGGTGCTAAGCACTAAGTTTTGCGTGGAACCTCCTCACAGTGTGCAAGCAGCCCCCTCCCCCTCCCCTTCAGAACCATCCCGGACAGGAAGAGCAAAATGGAGGTATACGCTTCCGTTTTGCTCCCCCTGCCCAGAATGGCTCCAAAGGGCAGTGAGAGAGAACGTTTGCACGCCGTGGGGCAGCTCCCTGCAAATCTTAATGCTTTTCACCCCCTCTAGCTACACTACTGATTGCAACTACACTTTCTGTTCCCCAAATGTGGCAGCTGCCCAGCTCTCATGACAGCTTCTATGCAGTTAGCAATTAATTTTATTTAGTTCATTGTACAGAGCACTGACAGTTTAAAAGGTGGTATCCCTAAGGGGTAATTATTTAAAGGGATAATTCTTTAATGAATAATTACAGAAAGATTGGCAACCAATATATGCTTTGTGGTGCTTTAGCTTGGTCATGAACGAATGTCTTTTTTCACAAGGATCTATGTATAGAATGGCACCTAATTCAAAGAATGAGTCTAGATAAAGTCAACTGCCATAATTACTAGCTCTCATTCCGTGCATGAATGCAAATTGCGCTCCACGACACAGCTAAATAGGACACCTGTCTATCTTTTAAAGACTGGATGTGCAGGAAAGTGAGGAGAGCCAAAGAGAAGCCAGGCATTTATATCCACAACTTTGTTTTTTATATAGTCAGTCCTTAGTAACCGTGCACTCAGTTCCCGTGGATTCACTTATCTGCAGGAACACAATTGTTATGTGCTTTCATGCCACCCACTGCCTTTTCTTGGCTATCTGCAGACATTCTGAAGGGATTCACAGCCATTTTCAAGCACTCTATGGGCCATTCTGTATCTGTGGGGGCCATTTCAAAGCTATCCCCGCCCTTCTGAGACTATATGTAGCCGTTCTAAACATATCTGCAGCAATTCTGCAGCCAGTTAGTACTGGCAGCACCCAAAAATGCACCCCAGCACCCAGTAGCACTTCAAAATAATAATAATAATAATAATAATAATAATAATAATAATAATAATAATAATACAGGTATTTCTATTTCTATACTGCCCTTCTTGGTCCTCAGATTTCGCCTTAGACTTTATTCAAGGCGGTTTACATAGGCTGGCAATTTAAATCCCCGTAGGGATTTTTACAATTTGAAAGAAGGTTTCTATCTTTCAAGAAACCACAACATTCAGATATTTCTTCCTTGATCTGGTCGCACATTCTGGCCTCCATCCTCCCACGCTCAGAGCAGGTGGAATAGCTCAGCTCAGCTTGTCAGCTGCTTCAAGGTCGCACGGTGCCGGTGGCCTTGAACTGGCGACCTTCGGATGTTATCTTCAGGCGAATGGAGGCTCAACCCTCTAGACCAGACCTCCCGCAAATGTTTTGCGGCACCACAGCTGGCTTGGGCTGCAACTTTTGGAACTGCTGAAACTTCAAAGGTGCACTTTTTTTTTTTACTGTAAATTGTTTTTTATTATTTTACACTCTTGTTAGTTCCCTTGGGAACATCTAGCAAAGGAGGGGACAGAAATGAATATGACAATACTTTTATATCCTATATAGTGTCTAGCATAGAGGGTCCAAATAACCTAACTCCATGAATCCGATAGGATTAATGATTCCCTAAACAAAGTTTTCATATCTGCTGGGGTTTTTCTGGAATCTAACCCAGCAGAGAATCTAACCCACCTACAACTCTTTTTTCTCAGAATATACGATTTCCTTAATCCTTCCTACTTCCTATAGCTCATAAATCTATACATGCACAAAAGAATGTATAGTCCATAGCAAGAGGTGTTTGTTTTTGATGTTTGCAAAATGAAATGAAATAAAGCCACTTTTAGTCAATAAAATGAAATAAAGCTTTTTTTGTATATTGCTAAATATCACCAATTTCACACCATGCCGTGTCGTCTGCCTCTTTCGTGTGCCTTCCCTCAGCTCTGGTGGCCCAAGGCCTGCTGGGGCTCAATTTTGCAGGTGGGCACAAGGTCGCAGAAGCGGCTTCTGGTCTCATCCTGAACAGGCAAGCCTTCTTCATGCTGCCACTGCACCAGATGACTTCCAGTTCAGACACAACTTCCAGTTCAAACCAGATGAAAGCATAGGTGTGAGTCTGCCAGCACCTCAGGAGCAACATCCAACTTCGGTCATACCCAGGACGGTCACAGATGAGCCATCCTCACCCTGTTGCCATGCCATGCCAGCAAGAATAACCCGGGGGCAGCAAGCATAGGCACAGTTCTGCAGGCGCCATCAGATAGCTCCCAACTTCACCCCGCTACCATGCCAGCAAGTTTAGGCAGACACAACCAGTGTCCTTCATTCCAGACCAAACTGATGTAGCAACATTCCTCATTCCAAATTACCAACTCTGTACTGGTTGTAGACTGCATCTGGTTAAAACAGACAATTTTTACAGTAATTAGTATTTTTTTTAATGAAAACGTATGTCGCATTTGAATAAAAACCAAACACCACATTTTACATTTTTAGTCAACCATTAAAAAAAAATTCAAACATCCCTACCCATAACTGATATACATACACCCTTTGTGTACGTACATCTGTTATGGGTAGGGATGTTTGAATTTTTTTTTAATGGTTGAATAAAAATGCAAAATGTGGTGTTTGGTTTTTATTCAAATGCGACATACGTTTTCATTTTTTACACACAGACTTACATTTTGATCCAGTGCAGTGACCAAGCTGAACAGAAGTCATGGTATCCTACCCCTCGTCCTCTTTATGGTCAGAATTGACATGCACTTGCCTGTCATATAAACTCTTTGGAAAGAAAAAGGCCTGGGGCCAAGGAAACAAAACTGCAAGATCAGGCTCAGAAGAGGTCAGCTCTGACCACATGCTGTTTTAGGAAGCAGAAAACATGGTTCATGCTTGCATTGTTCCTGCACACAAAATGAGAATACACTTGGCCACTTATAGATAGAACAATATTTTCCAGAGGGAGAGGGGTGCTTTTCTTATCACATTTGAAAAGTTAGCATTGTTATAAATACACGGTTGTGCTATCAACACTTTCTTGCTTGTCTGATGCATCATGGGGAGAAATTAAACTTCCTTCCACAGTATCGGATACGGTATTTGTTCCACATTTTAAAAAAAGGAAAGATGGAATGGGATGCTGATCCTCCAAAAAACCACCCTGTTTTAATCATCAGATTTAACTAGATAACATGAAAAGTGCCAAGACGGTATCTAATACAGAGAAGGTGCCATAAGAGCTTTTCATCACAGTCTGGGAAACATTAGGATATTCTGCAACATAAAACGCAGCCAATTGAATATGCTTATGCACACCATATGCTTCATTTCCAAAGCCTCCATGACTAGCTTTGGTAAAGTATTTCAGCACATTATTTATATATTGCATTCTCCACCTTTCTATCCAAAAACTCAAGTTGGTTTGCTATCCATTAAAGCAGGGGTGCCCAAACTCCGGACCTGGGGCCACTTGCGGCCCTCAAGGCCTCTCAATGCAGCCCTCACGGAGCCCCTAGTCTCCAATGAGCCTCTGGCCCTCCGGAGATTTGTTGGAGCCCTCACTGGCCCGATGCAACTGCTCTCAGCATGAGGGCAACTGTTTGGCCTCTTGAGTGAGCAGTGGGATGAGGGCTCCCTCCACTGCTTGTTGTTTCACGTCTGTGATACAGCAGTGGCAGCAAAGGAAAGACCAGCCTTGCCTTGAGCTATTGCAAGACCTTCATTCATTCATATATGTTCATCTTTAATATATCCATTTATATAAATTTATTCAAATTTGAAATGTAAATTAATTCGGTCCCCGACACAGTGTCAGAGAGATGATGTGACCCTCCTGCCAAAAACTTTGGACACCCCTGCATTAAATCAATGCACCCAATATTAACACAAATGCAGACAATTTTGTATAATATACCCAAAGGTGGCAAATATACAAAGCATGATGCCTGCCATGGACACAGAAGAAAAACAGTCAGGATGATATGGAAACCTCTTGAATATGGCATGATTTTCAGGGAAGGCCCCTCCAGCATAAGGGTCAGGTTTTCATCCTCAGCACTAAGCTTCATCTGTTCACTTTCAATACTTTAGTCCAACAATATTCAACCGATGTCCCTTGTGCCGCAGATGGTCTGCAAGTGTGCCGTGGCAGTTTGGGAAAGGGTCATTTATTAGTAATGCCAATAGGAGATGTGAGCCCTCCACTAGTAATGTGGTGTGAGCCAGCGTGCACAGTTGCACGCATTGATGCCGTAGTGCCAGTGGAGTGCTGGTGCTAACCCAGGTCTGGCAGAGCAACAGAGCTCTGCCACTTAGCAGTCGCGCAGACCACTGGGTAGCAGAGAGGTAGGGGGGAGGCAGGGAGGAGGCGTTCCGGGGAGAGGGGAGATGGAGAGAGGGCGGGGAAGAGGTGTGCCAGGGGAGGGAGCAGGAGGGAGGCGGGAGTCTGGTTCATCGTAGAATTGAGTAGCCCCATTGTGGGTCCCTTGGCTAGGCAATTTAAAAACAGTCTTGCTGACCTTTGTGATGTAAGACAGTCATTAGGCAGACAATCCATCAATCAGTCTCTCTCCAGGTACTTAGAAAGGCTTCACTCTGAGCCAGTGACCCCTCCCTCCACCCAGAGCAAAGTGATTATCTTTCTTTCACATGTTCAGGAGAAGGGAGGGGTCGCTTGCCTTGGAGTGAAACTGTTCTAAGTGCTTGGAGAAAGAATGATTGATGGATTGTCAACCAGCTGCCCTCTCTCACATTAACGAGGCTATTGTTAAATGACTTTTTCCTTTAATTTAAAAGGCCCTTCTCATCGTGTTGAGATAAAACTGCAGGTGAAAAATCCCTGGATAATTAGGTTATACCTATAATAATGCACAAGCTATGGACATAGTTCATTACTGCTAATATTATTAAGACTATTTATGTACTGCTTTTCAACAAAAAGTAATTCAACAAAAAGTAGCCTCTCTGAGGCTCCCGACGGGGGTGGAAACTGTGCTTCTGGTTTCTCGGAAGCATAGTTTATAGTGCTGGGGAACCTCACAGAGGTTTCTCTGGCGTGGGCTGCGGTCACACGAGGCTCTGTGAGCCTCTGGTAAGTAGGGGGAGCGTATATCTGCGTGGGGGGGGTGGCGATAGCCCGCAGGGGCGTGCCATTATGGAGCTTTGCCCCGGGCGCGGGGCTGCGGAGGTCTGCGGCTGGTTCCCTGTCCCCAAAAAGGTCTCACAGTCTAATGACCCAATCCTATCCAGCTTTCCAGTGCTGATGCAGCCATGTCAACAGGGCGTACACTGCATCCTGCAGTGTGGGGGGGGGGGAATCATGGAAGCCTCCTCAAAGCAAGGGAATGCTTGCTCCCTTACAAGCTGCATTGTGCTGCATCAGTGCTGGAAAGTTGGATAGAATTGGGCCCTAAAAAGAAGTGCAGAAAGGACACCAGCAGCAGCCACTGGAAAAGACCCCATGATCTGGACTGGTGCCTCAATCTGGATTGGAACCATGGTGCAGACAAAGGTCACTTCCTCCATGCCACAGTACCCATACAGATAAGGTCCCTTGGTTCCTATGAAGCCTTTCAGGACAAGCTTGTCATCTGAGCAACTTGGAGGTGCTGTTCTGTTGCTCCCTATAGACCTCCTGTTTTCTTGTTGGCCTTTTCTCTGTTCAGCCTTCTGCCTTTCCTTCTTCGTCTCCCAGTTGCTTTTTGACTAGAGCCAGGAGACAGCTGCATGCATCTGTGAAAAAATGCACTGCTGATGCAACTTTCTTTACACATAAGCACAGCACATTGTAAGTCTGTCCACTCATCAGCTGACTGTCGAACTTTCTAGTCGTCAGAACTCCTGTAACCAAAAGGAAGTAGCTCCAAACACAACTGGCATCTTTTGTTACACTTGTTTGACAAATGGTCCATGAACTGCTTGATGACACTGTGATAAATCAAGGGCAACCTTCCTAAAAGTATTTCTAAGGAAATCAGATATGACAAAATTTTGTGCTATTTTTTCCTATCGACTCACAAAACAATTTGCTTATTTGCTGCATTTCCTCAAATGAAATTCTTGTAGATTTTCTTTGATTTACTAGTCTAATTTGCTGTTATAGCAACTGCTGCTATCAGCCATATTTGTGATGTTTCTATTTGTCACACAGGAACCTGTAATTGCCAACATTGTGGTTCTTTGTGATATGAAAGGTATTTTTATTGATGGAAAACCGCTGAGCAAGAATATGTACGGCCAAGCATGTATAGTTTTTCAACCAAACCTTGTGACTTTAGCATTTGATCAAAATTCACCAGGAAAGGAGAGCCAAGATGGGGCAGTGGTTTGAGAGTTGGACTTAGACCTGGAAGATCCAGTTTCAATTTCTGGCTCAGTCATGAAGCTTCCTGGGTGACCATGGACCAGTCTCTCTCTCTCAGTGTCACCTATCTCATAGGGTTGCTGTGAGAACTAAAGTCGAGAAGGAACTATTTATATCACCCTGAGATCCTTGGAGGAAGGGTGGTATAAAAATGTGAAAATAAATGCCATCTCTTTTGCACAACACACCTAAGGGTCCAATCCTATCCAGCAGAGGAACAGCCGCTCCAACTGGTCAATGCTGCATCCTATGCTGGATGCAGACAGGTTGGAGGTCTCCTTGGGGGAAGGGGATGTTTGTCTCCTTACCCCAAATAAAATCCCAGACTGCTGAGTGGGACTTCTCAAGTCGGCACTAGCTAAATTGCTGGTGCGGACTGGAGAAGCCCTGTGTCAGGCTACCAAGCCCAGGAAGGGGGATAGGATTTGGTGGAGGAGGCAGCAATCACTGCACAGCAGAAGCCCCATAACGGTGACCCACTGATCTTACTATCTAATCCAAGTTCAGGGCAGCTTACAAAATGAGGGCCCAATCCTATCCAACTCGCCAGAACCAACGCAGCCCTGTGCATCGACATACAGGGACCAATGCAGCCCTGTGCTAAGAACCAATGCGGCCCTGTGAGGAGGTCTTATCTCGAGGAAGTCTCCATGACTGCCCATCCCACCACCACAAGATGCAGCATTTGCCCCATTGGCATGGCTGCATTAGCGCTGGGAAATTGGATAGGATTGGACCATGAGGCTTTGAGATGCCTCCTGGAGTTTTACGCACATGCACACAGAAGGAGAGGACCAAAACAAAATGGCTCACAGACCACTGGTTAACCAGATACACTTGAAAAATGGGCTTCAAAATCAGTAGAAATTGGAGAATCTCTTTGAGGAGACGGGTTGATACAGCCACCAGCATAGCCTGCCAAGTGTATAATTAAGTTTAGCTTTGCCCAAACCATCTACCTCTCCAAAGTTCTATCAAGGATGGGAAAAAATACTCTACAATAATACCTGAAATTAGATGAGCCAAAGCTCAAGAGAGACCCCAAGACATTTGTGTCTCATTTTGATAATTTGCTTCAACCCTATAGAGTTCTTTCTTTCTTTCTTTCTTTCTTTCTTTCTTTCTTTCTTTCTTTCTTTCTTTCTTTCTTTCTTTCTTTCTTACTAACTAACTAACTAACTAACTAACTAACTAACTAACTAACTAACTAACTAACTAACGTTCAGGATCTCATAGACTTCCTTTAGTGCACACAGACCATTCCTTCAGAAGCAGGAGCACAGTCCTTCAGTGTTATATTTTTTACAAAATCATGTCACTATTTATTCTGTCTCACTGTTTTCAGTGGAGCCACTCAGTCTACCAAAAGCAGTCTGCCAGTTTTTAATCCTGAGCTGAAATTTGAAAGGGTTTATTAGAAGGGGAGGGGAGAAGAATACCAAAAACAGAGTGGTTAATTTTCAGAATGTTTTGTTAGTATGCCTCAGAGAATGTGCTAAATGTTTCAGCTTGTAAATTTGGGGAAGGTTAATTACATGAAGCATCAAGGTTTGCGGACAATATGAGCTTCATTAGCAGGCCCTCAGTTCACCAAAAACCCAGTTCCACTGATCTAGCACTCCTTGCTAGTTCTTAGCGGGGTGTCTGAAGAGGCTTCATTCTGTCAAGCTCATGTGGAAATGGAACTCAAGACTAGTGATACAGGCCCTGTTTCCTTTGGGTTCTGTTTGGGTTCCGTCCCCATCTCTCCCAGTCCGCCAACCTCTCAGAAACCTGGCAGCCATATTGGTAAGACAACAGGCTTATAGAGGGGCAGGCCAAGTCTATTCAGTTATGGGGATTATCATTTTTTCCTGCTGTGGAGAGCCAGAGCTGTTATGAGGCAAAGTGTGGTGATTGCCTCAAAGAGTAGATTTTGACACCACAAAAGGCAGCAGGTTTTCTCTTTACTTTTTCAAAGAAGCAAGCTTTGAAAACCTTTATTCAATGATGCCTTTGTGTTTCAGTACCAGTGAAGAGCCTCTTAGTCTACACATGGCATGTATCTTTTCTTGCAAGCTTGCTTTGGCACCTCCAGAGGTTACTCCTTCCAGCACCATGAGGCAGGTTGATCAACAGCTTTGAGTGGTGGATTGAGGGATGTGGCAAACTGGCAGGGGTCCTGGCACCTCATGGCTGCTTGCCATCTCCTCCAGCTCACCGTACACCCAGTCTCTTCATCCTGTGCTCTTATCCTCTTCTTGTTTCAGTCATCCTGAGAGTGAACAAGTAGGTTGTCAGGGAAGGGATCCTACCACGAGAAGGCAGGCTGACCCAGGGGTGTAGAGCCTAGTGGTTAGCACACCCACACCTTTGCCTGCTTCCCACTTTCCTTTATTAGACTAGGAACAGAATGAGCAAAAGTAGATTGTATCCACTGCAACCATTCCAGGTTATAGAGACAAGGCAGAGGACAGTCATGGAATTCCCCCTTCTAGGACAACACTGAACTCAAGGGGTTCCTATTAAAAATCAATCCCAATGAATCCCCCTATAAAAAAATCAATCTCTTTTCTCTGCAGAGAAAAGAGATGTGATAATCCACTGAATCATCCGTCACCAAGGGTCAAAATATAACTAGTTCATTTAAAACACAAACAAAAAGGATTAAGCAAAATGGAAAAAGGAAGGAAAATAACGAAAATGTGAGTTTGGAAAGAAAACTTAAATACATGTTTACACCAAAGGGATGCAATATCCATTCATGCCCATTAGATGAAGCTGAGATGCTGCTTAGTCTCACACATTTGAGTCATAAATGTTTATCCGAGTGATAAACAGTGGAGGGCAAATAAACTAGAAAAAATTCAAATCTGACTCAAGTCTAACTATAAAATCTGTAGCTTAAACTATGTATTTAAGTGGCAAGAAATCCCCAGTCTTTTTCACTTGTAGTTTGACAAGTCAGTGCTCCTCTCTGAGTTCCCAATGAATAGGTCACTCAGGGAACTCGCAGAGAATGACCCCCTATCCTGTGGGCTTGGAACATAAGAACAGCCCCACTGGATCAGGCCATAGGCCCATCGAGTTCAGCTTCCTGTATCTCACAGCGGCCCCACCAAATGCCCCAGGGAGCACACCAGATAACAAGAGACTTCATCCTGGTGCCCTCCCCTGCATCTGTCTTTCTGACATAACCCATTTCTAAAATCAGGAGGTTGCACATACACATCATGGCTTATAACCAGTAATGGATTTTTTGTCCAGAAACTTGTCCAATCCCCTTTTAAAGGCGTCCAGGCCAGACGCCATCACCACATCCTGTGGCAAGGAGTTCCACAGACCAACCACATGCCGAGTAAAGAAATATTTTCTTTTGTCTATCCTAATCCTCCCAACACTCTATTTTAGTGGATGTCCCCTGGTTCTGGCATTATGTGAGAGTATAAAGAGCGTCTCTCTATCCACTTTATCCTTCCCATGCATAATTTTATATGTCTCAATCATGTTCCCCCTCAGGCGTCTCTTTTCTAGGCTGAAGAGGCCCAAACACCGTAGCCTTTCCTCATAAGGAAGGTGTCCCAGCCCAGTAATCATCTTAGCCGCTCTCTTTTGCACCTTTTCCATTTCCACTATGTCCTTTTTGAGATGTGGCGACCAGAATTGGACGCAATACTCCAGGTGTGGCCTTACCATCGATTTGTACAATGGCATTATAATATTACCCCACAGCATTGCTGAGTCTGGCAATGGGAGGCAAATAGTCAAATCCTCTCAGGTTTTTGTACCAGAATGCCGTCACCACATCCTGCGGCAAGGAGTTCCACAGACCGACCACATGCTGAATAAAGAAATATTTTGAGATGTAGCGACCAGAACTGGAAACAATACTCCAGGTGTGGCCTTAACATCGATTTGTACAACGGCATTATAATATTAACCGTTTTGTTCTCAATACCTTTTATAATGATCCCAAGCATAGAATTGGCCTTCTTCACTGCCACTGCACATTGGGTCGACACTTTCATCGACCTGTCCACCACCACCCCAAGATCTCTCTCCTGATCTGTCACAGACAGCTCAGAACCCATCAGCCTATATGTGAAGTTTTGATTTTTTTGCCCCAATATGCATGATCTTACACTTACTTACATTGGAATGCATCTGCCATTTTGCTGCCCATTCTGCCATTTTGGAGAGATCCTTCTGGAGCACTTCACAATCACTTCTGGTCTTCACCACTCAGAAAGGTTTGGTGTCATATGCAAACTTAGCCACCTCACTGCTCGATCCTGTCTCCTGGTCATTTATGAGAGGTTGAAAAGCACCGGTCCCAGGACAGATCCTTGGGGCACACCGCTTTTCACCTCTTTCCATCGTGAAAATTGCCCATTGACACCCACTCTTTGTTTCCTGGTTTTCAACCACGTCTCAATCCAGGAGAGGACCTGCCCTCTAATTCCCTGACTATGGAGTTTTTTCAGTAGCCTTTGGTGAGGGACCGTGTCGAACACCTTCTGAAAGTCCAGATATATAATGTCCATGGGTTCTCCCGCATCCACATGCCTGTTGACCTTTTCAAAGAATTCTAAAAAGTTCATGAGGCAAGACTTACCTGTACAGAAGCCATGCTGATTCTCCCTCAGCAAGGCTTGTTCATCTATGTGTTTTGAGATTCTATCTTTGATAAGGCATTCTACCATCTTACCCAGTATAGATGTTAGGCTGATTGGCCTATAGTTTCCCGGGTCCCCCCTCTTTCCCTTTTTAAAGATCGGCGTGACATTTGCTATCCTCCAATCCTCTGGCACTGTGGCCATTTTGAGTTGCATATTTTAGTCAAGAGATCAGTAACTTCATTCTTCAATTCCTTAATAACTCTTGGGTGGATGCCATCAGGGCCCAGTGACTTATTGATCTTTAATTTGTCAATTAGGTCTGAAACGTCTTCTTTTTTAACCTCTATCTGACTTAATTCCTTGGTCAGGAGGGGCCGTTCGGACAGATGCAAAGAACTCATTAAATTTCTCTGCCATCTCTAAGTCTCCTTTTATTTTCCCTTTCCCTCCCTCACATCCAGAGGGCCAACTGCTTCTCTGGCGGGTTTCCTGCTTCTAACATATTTGAAGAAGCTTTTATTATTCCCCTTAATTTTGCTGGCCATGTGTTCCTCATAGTCTCTCTTGGCCTCCCGTATCACCTTCTTACATTTCTTTTGCCACCGTTTATGTTCCTTTTTATTCTCCTCATTACAGCAAGACTTCCATTTACAGAAGGAAGCTTCTGGGGGAAGGCTGACAGGAGCCAAGGGGCATCTGGTTCGGGACTCTTCATCCCTATGGGACGAAGATAGGGAAGTTAGAGAACAATAAGACAAAGACAGAGTAGGAGAAGAAACTGGGAATGGTAGCATGATGGGATGTGATAGACGGTTTGGCACAGTGAGAGGATTCAGGGATAAAGGAGCTAATAAGCAGCCCATCCTGGGGCATTCCATGTACAAATGCTTTTATGCAAATGCCCGCAGTCTCTAAGCAAAGATGGGAGAACTGGAATGTCTGGTCACTGGGGAAAACATTGACATAGTGGGCATAATGGAAACCTGGTGGAATGCAGAGAATCAGTGGGATACCACAATCCTGGGCTATAAACTCTACAGGAGGGACAGGGAGGGGTGTGTTGGAGGTGGGGTGGCCATTTATGTTAAGGAAGGGATAGAATCCAGCAAAGTAGAGATTGAAGGTGGGTCCGACTCCATAAAATCTCTATGGGTTAAATTACCAGGCATGAGGAGTGATGTAATACTGGTGGTGTACTATCGTCCTCCAGACTAGAAACTGGAAGGCAACCTTGAAAAGAGGAAACAGATCAGGGAGGTGACAAGGAGGGACAGGGTTGTAATCATGAGGGACTTCAATTATCCTCATATTGACTGGGTCAATTTGTGTTCTGGTCACGAAAAGGAGACCAGATTCCTTTACATGCTAAATGACTGTGCCTTAGAGCAGCCAGTCATGGAGCCCACCAGAGCACAGGTGACTCTGGATTTAATATTGTGCAGTACTCAGGACTTGGTTAGAGATATCAGTGTTACTGAGCCATTGGGGAACAGTGATCATGCTGCAATCTGTTTCGACATGCACGTCAGGGGAAGAATACCGGGCAAATTTCTCAAAAAAACCCTTGACTTCCGACGGGCGGACTTCCCTCAAATGAGGAGGCTGGTTAGAAGGAGGTTGAAAGGGAGGGTAAAAAGAGTCCAATCTCTACAGAGTGCATGGAGGTTGCTCAAATCAACAGTAATAGAGGCCCAGAGGAAGTGTATATCGCAAAGGAAGAAGGCCTTGACTAAGTCCAGGAGGGTGCCTGCATGGCTAACCAGCCAAGTTAGAGAGGCCGTAAAGGTTTATAACCTTTTTTATAAACGAAGTTTTATAACTTGTTTAAACTTCGTTTAAAATGAAGTTTTATAACGAAGTTTTATAACTTGACCGTAATGACATTACATTTCTTGATTGGAGGACTGGAAACTACCTTGACTCTCCATCCTGCCGCTTGGATCAAGGTAGACAAGGCTGCTGCCCAAATGGGAAGCACATTCCAGTCTCAGCAGGGAGCTAGTCAACCCAGACAGGAAGAGGAGCTGAATTCACATATAGCAGTTGCCAATGGTATTTGTCAAACAAAGGACAAAGGCTGCTTGTAAAATATTCCCAGTGGCTGAATGGTACAGAATTAAAAACTGTCAAAGATACAGAAAAATAGCCCCTCCCCCCCAAAAAAAAATAGGGAAACAAAGGGGAAAATGCAAGTGATTCTTCATAAATGTGATCAGAACAATAGTGACTCACTTCTATCTCTAGCACACTGCAGAAGATCTGGAGGACAAAATGGGCTGTTGCAACCCTGTTCCAATTAGGATTGCACCACTATCACCCTCTCTTCTGAGAGCAGCCTGGCAGCAGAAGCCACTGCTTCCAACCAGGGCAATTGTCTTGCTCTCTTTCTAAGTCAGGCCCAGTTTGATCAAGAGACAGCACTGAGGCTCAGTAGCAGCTGCTTCCTTCTTCTCTTGATTTCTCTAGGAAGGAGAAATGAAAAGGCATTGACCAAGAATCTCTCCAGGAAGATGCACTAGGCAAGCAGTTCCCTGCCCCTCAGCAGTGTAGCTACAGGGGGGTGGTGTGGCAATTACTGCAGGTGCTGCAATGTGCCATGTAAGTAGCCCCTCCCACTTGCCTTCAGTGCCAGCAATACCACACCATGCCCCCTGTAGCAGTGCTACTGCTATCCCTCAGTACTCTTTGTCTTCTGCTTGCTTCCAAGGCTTTCCAATTTAGGAAACAACAGGGTGGGGGGAAGAGAACAAAGAAGGTATATGGCAGCCAAAGGGGGAGGAAGCAAGATTGTGGGGGACAGAACTGGCAGGGGGGCTGGTGAGGGGTAGGACAGCCAAGTTTGAGGGGGTAGTTGGTGGAATTTGGCAGCACCTCTGGTGCAAGATCCACTTATAAGAACATAGGAACATAAGAAGAGCCCCGCTGGATCAGGCCAAAGGCCCATCTAGTCCAGCTTCCTGTATCTCACAGCGGCCCACCAAATGCCCCAGGGAGCACACAAGACAACAGGCACAACCTGCGTCCCGGTGCCCTCCCCTGCTTCTGTACGTATCTACTATGACTTGTAGATGAACTTTTGATGAACTTTTACTCCAGAAATTTGTCCAGTCCCCTCTTAAAGGCATCCAGGCAAGATGCCATCACTACTTCCTGTGGCAAAGAGTTCCACAGACTCTTTACATGCTGGGTAAATAAATATTTTCTTCTGTCTGTCCGAACTCTGCCAACACTCAACTTTCGTGCATGTCCCCTGGTTCTGGTGTTTTGTGAGAGTGTAAAGTGCATCTCTCTATCCACTTTAGCCTTCCCATGAATAATTTTGCATGTCTCAATCATGTCCCCCCTCAGGCGCCTCTTTTCTAGACTGAAAAGCCCCAAATACTATAGCTGCCTATGCCGAACAGATTAAATTATATGAGGTGGTGAGGGTGGATTTTTCAAGAAAAATAAAGAGAAGGGAAGGGTATTCTCTATAGCAGGGGTGCTCACACTTTTTTGGCTCGAGAGCTACTTTGAAACCCAGCAAGGCCCAGAGATCTACCAGAGCTTTTTTTACAATGTTTGCGCCATCATAACATATAACATTTATGTGTACAATGTATGTTGGTGTACCTTGAGCCCCACTGAGTATAACAGGACTTACTCCTGAGTAGACATGCCTAGGATTAGGCTGTGAGGCTGCAATCCTAGCCACACTTACCTGGGAGTAAGCCCCATTGAGTACAATGGGCCTTACTCCCGGCGTTTCCTCCCAGAGGCACCTGAAGGGAGGGGTCGGCACTCCGCGATCTACTCATTTTGCCTCGCGATCTGCCGGTAGATCGCGATCCACCTATTGAGCACCCCTGCTCTATAGCATCCATTTCCAGTAAAATCTAATAACCAAGGATATTATTTGCAGCTCAAGATCTTCTAGCAAACAAACAAAACAGTTGGTGAATTCACTGTAGTTTGCCAAAGGGCATCTTCACACATAAGGTGCCTTAAAACATTGTTGCCTGCACCAACTTGTAACACAAATGTTTGAGCCTATGCCTTTCGCTTTTCCGTTTCATGAAGCCCACCTAAGGTTTGCTCTAAGGAGACCCCGACCCAGCATTTTTCCACTTCTCCCTTCTCATTTGTTTGTCCTTCCATGAGCACTTTTGGAAGCATAACAGAGATTGTGCAAGTGAGAGCGCAACAATGACGCAATTTCACAGGCCTGGCTCTGCATCCCTCTCTACAATGTTTCCGAAAGAGATCAAAGAGAAGTGAAGCAACTCAATTTACAACCTTTTGGATCCTGGCAACTAGGAATTAGTTTTCCCCAAGCTATGTTACAATGTTTAGGAATGGCAGTCAATTTCCCAGGATTTCCTTCCAAGCTTTCCATTTTACAAATATCTGTGACACTGGTACAATCTCGGACAGTTCAAGTGAAGAAGACTGGGAATCTCTGCTCTCAGAAAGGGAGAGGAAGAGAAATGCTGTGATTTGACCTAACACTGTAGCTCAGGGGCACCACTAGGCTGGGGCAGTGGGGTAGGCCCATTCCAGGCACAAGGCTTGAAGGGGCATGTCACCCCACTACCCAAGCCTCCCCTCTGTGATCTTCGGGCCCAGGTGGGAGCCCAGAAGGTCAGCGCAACATGATCATGTCATTATGTTACCCCCAACTTCCAGAATGCTGAGTTCCAGGTAAGCACCACCATCCCAGGTCTGCTCTGTGGTAAAGACCCCTCTGCTGTAGCTGCAGGCAAGGTACAGATGGGAGTGAGGGAAGTGAGGAAATAGGAAACTGGTCTCTTAGGAGAATCTCTTCCTTCAGCAAGGGAAAAGCACTAGTCACTTCTGACAAGATCCTTCTCTGTTTACCCTAATGGTAGGATCTCATTTGTGGTTGACTCCGACAGAGATGATAAACCATTATCAAAAAGGTTGGCTTAAACTGACTACAAACCTAAGCTAAAACCAGTCCCCAAATAGTAGGCTGACACCACCCCTAAGTGGTGACCACCACCTTCTACCCAGAGAAAGTGAATCTCTTTAGGCATCTCAACTAGAAGCTAGAACTCTCAACTCCCAGAATTCCCCTCCTCCTGGGGTACTGGCAAAGCATTCAGTACTGTGACTTTGCCAGTACTGGATTTTGTTGAACCTGTCTTTCCCTATTCAATAATCACACACTGTTACAGGAATTATACAGAAAGCAGAAGAAAAAAAACAATACAGCAAAGCTTCCACCCTAACATAGATAACACAGATAACATCACCTGGGAACATAGCATATGCAGAATGTTGAGGAACATAAGAACAGCCCCAGTGGATCAGGCCATAGGCCCATCTAGTCCAGCTTCCTGTATCTCACAGCGTCCCACCAAATGCCCCAGGAAGCACACCAGATAATAAGAGACCTGCAACCTGGTGCCCTCCCTTGCATCTGACATAACCCATTTCTAAAATCAGGAGGTTGCACATACACATCATGGCTTATAACCCATAATGGATTTTTCCTCCAGAAACTTGACCAATCCCCTTTTAAAGGCATCCAGGCCAAATGCCGTCACCACATCCTGCGGCAAGGAGTTCCACAGACCAACCACATGTCAAGTAAAGAAATATTTTCTTTTGTCTGTCCTAACCCTCCGAACACTCAATTTAAGTGGATGTCCCCTGGTTCTGGTGTTATGTGAGAGTGTAAAGAGCATCTCCCTATCCACTCTGTCCATCCCCTGCATAATTTTGTATGTCTCAATCATGTCCACCCTCAGGCGTCTCTTTTCTAGGCTGAAGAGGCCCAAACGCTGTAGCCTTTCCTCATAAGGAAGGTGCCCCAGCCCCGTAATCATCTTAGTCGCTCTCTTTTGCAGCTTTTCCATTTCCACTATATCCTTTTTGAGATGTGGCGACCAGAACTGGACACAATACTCCAGGTGTGGCGTTACCATCGATTTGTACAACGGCATTATAATATTACCCCACAGCATTGCTGGGTCTGGCAATGGGAGGTAACTAGTCAAATCCTCTCAGGTTTTTGTACCAGAATTACAGCCCAATCCTATCCACACTTTCCTGGGAGTAAGCCCCATTGAACTATTGAACTATCCCCATTGAACTATCCCCATTGTTCATATACAATGGGGTCATAGTTACCCCATTGAACTATCAGGTCTATTGGAACTGATTTCTGAGTAGACATGCATAGGATTGGGCTGTTAGGTATCCCCTGGGGGAGGGGAATGTTTGAACCCATGGATATCAAGGGCCCACTGTATAAAAGCACCTTTAGGCTGTGTGTATATGAAACATGAATTAATTTTGTGTTTGGACTTGGGTCTCATCCCCAAGATATTATATTTAATCAAATATTCCAAAATCCATAAAATTTTCCCAGGCAGTCTCCCATCCAGGTGCTAACCAATTCCAGGCTTCTTAGATTTGGAAAGCCTGATACTTCATGTGCCATCAGACAAGAAATCCCCTCTATTCTGAAGGCCTGAAAAAAAAGATCAAGGCTGTAATATTGCCTCATGTGTAGGACTTTCCTACCACTCCTACTGTTAAGCACACAGGGCTGATTTCATCAAAATACCTATCACATTTCAATTTGGCTGCTCATATGATGCTGGCCCCGAAGCCATCTATCTCCTGCCGCACCTGATCTTTTACAAGGAGAGCAATGACTTTTGATTCATCTCTAGGTGCTGAGCAAGTCGTTTGACTTGGTTTGCTTCACTGTTGAATCTTCATTTTCAAACTCCAGGTGATTCCATGATTCATCCCAGAATCAAATCAGTCCAAGGCTGAAAGAGTCAAACAAATATAGAAAATGTTCCATGGGTTTGGCAGTGCTTTTTGCACTTGAAAGCCGTGCAATTTCCTCAGCAGTGAAATTATGTAGATATTGAATGAAACAAAAAGGTCCACAAATGGGTACAAATTATATGTTGTTGAATAAAAAGAGAATGATTTCTTATGTTATACCACTGCTACTTTCCCCGCCACTTGATTTAGCAAACAGAAGCCAGGTGCAGAAATAACCAGTCTGTTTCCTGTACTCTTTATTATTTATTTATTACTGTATTTATATATCGACTTTCTCATTGACTCACAGAATTGAGTCTCATAGGTTCAAGGTGGTTTACATAGACAGACTGACCATAAGCCCCCCTTTAAAAAAAAAAAATTGGGTATTTACCTGCCTTTGCACTGGTGGGACAACTTCTGGGAGCCATAAGCTGTGATATCCCTCCTAGAAATGGGAAGACATTCTGGGATGGGGGAAGGTGGGGGAAGGCAGGTGGCAAAGCTGGGTGAGCAGAGGGTGGCCAGGGAAAAGGAAGGGGATGGCAGTAGAGGCTGCCGCCAAAGCCTATCTCCCCTCCCAGGCCTCAGAGTCCTACATAGGTCTCCTTGCTTCTGCATCAGCCATTTAGACCTATAGTAGACCCATAGAGTCTCCTGGGGCCCAAAATGGGTTAAGGGAACAGATGTTCCCTTACCCCAAAGAGACCTCTGGCTGCCTCCGTTTTGGTGCCACTGTACTGCGGGATATCAGCCACCATAGGATTGGGCCCTTAAACAAATAGTATTATATTCGTATAAAGATGTCTTTTTAGTCTACATTGTGATTTTGCAGTGGGAAGAGTGACCATCCATCCTTCTGCTGCTCTCACAGTTCTCTTGGTCAAGGTGCCCCTCCTTATTTTTAAATGTACCAAACCAGCAAGGAGGATCTGGATTTGGAAATGATGTGGACCATCATTCATTCACCAGCATCTTGGAATTTTCGTAGGTGCAACTGGAACTGAATTTGGACCATGTGCTTAAGTTCTGGATGTTGCTGAGACCTAACTTCTTGGTTGGCAACCTTCAGTCTCGAAAGACTATGGTATAAGCCTACAGCACCCGGTATTCCCAGGCGGTCTCCCATCCAAGTACTAACCAGGCCTGACCTGCTTAGCTTCTGAGATCAGATGAGATCGGGCATGTAACAGTTGCTAACTTCTTAACACAGAACCAAAAACACAAAAATGCCAGTGGGGTGGTTTGCATGCCTCTGCCTTTTACCCTCCCCCCTGTTTAAGGGCAGAGGCCCAAAAATGGGGCAGCCGGAATGGCTGGGGCTGTCTGCTGGGGGGGGGGCATGGGGAGAAGATGAAGAGGACATTGACATCATGAAGAAGATGAAGAGGACATTGACTCACCCCTCAGTTGTTTCATGTCCCTTGACCCCCCCCCCCCCTTTGTGTAGTCTGAGAGTATCTGGTTGCTCTTTATGGGAGCAAGATAGGAATTTTTTGCTGCCAGCCTGATGGGCTGGCAGTTTTTTCATCGACCCAAGGCTGGCAGTGTGGGACATTGGCATTGGCAGTGTGGTTAATGTTAGGTTCAGGGGCACCCTGCTGATGTTTATATGGTCACTTAAGGCAATTATTGTGTAAGATAGGTAGGCAGGTTTGATTCTTGGTGTCTATTCTGAGGTGAGCAAGGTCAAGGGGTGAGCCAGGGCTGTGCACACATTGATTGTCCAGCTCAGTGAGGCTGGCTGGCAAGCCCCTTGGCTGATATATGCAAAGACTACCACAAGGCTTGGCCTGTGAGAATCTATTATCCATCTGTCTCGACTCTTTGGGGTTGACCATGATAAGTTTGCTTGGTCCATGACAGAGCACAGCTTTGAGTTATGCCCACTGTAAGCGGGAGAGATAGACACCATTTCCCCCACTTTTGTGCCTGCACACCTGGGGGAGTGGAGATTGGCTACCTGCTGCAGGTGGTTGTAAGTTAAAGTTTAATTAATTAAGTGTCTAGTTATCTCACGTCATAATTTGCGGGGAGTGCCTGGGTAATGATCGCAAAACTTTGTTACATTTATTTACAATAGTACTTCCCAAACTTTTTAGTGCCAGGACCCACTTTTTAAAATGACTATCTGTCATAACCCATTCATCAAAAAAAGAGAACTAGAAAGAAATAATATTTAATGTGTTGTTGTTGTTTCAGGGTACCCCAAAGGCTAAACTAGAGAGTAAGATATGCAGTTAGGGACTTCCAGGCCAGACAAAAGACTGAGATTGGATTCACACATGATCTATGGCACACCAATTGCTACAGAAAATGGGAAAATGTGACATTTGAATTTGGGGGTATGAAGATTACCTCATACCAGAGGTCAGCATTCCAGCTTACAATTTTCTTCTGCAAACCAGGCAATGGTGCTTGCAAAGCTGTTGAGTTTTTTTGATGTTTCAAAAACTTTTTGTGACCCACCCAAAAATTGGCTCGTGACCCACTAGTGGGTCACAGTTTGGGAAACATTACTTTGCAACATATAAAGCCACAAACAGGATTTGCTGAATCCTGCACTGGAAACATTTCTAGCCTATTGTTCCTTTTACACACACAGGAATATGCAGCCCAGTTCTCGTCAAGTTTAGTTGGAAGGAAGCCATGTTGATTTCAGTAGGGTTTACTCTGCATGGATAGGTATAGGCAGTGCTTTTTTGTAAAAAAAAAAAAAAAAAAAAAAGTTGCAGGAACTCACAACTTGTTAATCTTTCATTTATTTATTTATTTATTTATTTATTTATTTATTTATTTATTTATTTATTTATTTATTTTTAAGCCATTTTTTATTGGAGAAATAAGTAATAAGATACAACTAGACAACACGTGATTAACATGTACAGAGTTACCTTTAGGGTGCTAGGGTGTTCGGCGCCCCCAGGAGCGGGGAACTGCATAAAAAAGGTGCCGGAACGCCGTTCCGGTGTGTTCTATTAGAAAAAAAGCCCTGGGTATAGGACTGTAACCTAAAGTGTTTCTGGAAAAACCAAAGTGTCATTCAATTCAGTTGGGCTTTGTCATGAATATGTACAGTTTAGGCCTAGTAACATGTAAAGCCTGAACCAAGCTAAAACAGTAACACAGAAGTGGCTTGCAGTCCTAGCTGCTAAGAATTTACAACTCAATGGAAGGTGATTATGTAGCACCTAGGCAGCCAGAAAGACACCCATCGAGGATGGAATGCAGCTGCAGATCTCCAAGGGGGAGGGAAAAGCTGAGAGGGGAGCTTCCAGCCCCACTTCCGGAGGACAGGGTCTTTGGTCTTTGTCTCTTGGTGAGATAGGTGGTGGATGCACATCCTGCCCCGCCAGGACCATGTGGCCCATAGGTAACTGGCCTGGGGATCTACAAAAGAAGCTAACCCAGGTGAGAGTCAGAGAATAATAGATTTAGCCAGTTAGCTTTGTTGTTTTATGCTGATATGTTTCCTAGAAGTTTTTATGCCTCTAGCATTTGCTGCCTTTTGTAACTTTTTGTAACCCTATGTACTTAATAAAGTAAAAATCCTTTTACCATGTTGGTTCATTGTCTGTTGGGGGCAAAGGTTCAGAATCCTGCCTAGCCATTCAGCAAGCTACCAAAAATCCTCATTATGGACTAGTAACTTGAGGACTGAGACTTTAAGTAAAGAAAGTGTTCAGTGCCTACAAGGGATATAGTTAAGCCTAGAGGGTCTCGGTGTCCCTGGACTGAGGCACTGGCTCTTACAGCGTGGTGGCAGTACTACCGAACAGGGATCTTTGAGGGCTCTAGGGTTCAGAACCAACAACTCTGAGCACCCAAAACCCTGGGAGTGTGAGACCAAGTATACGACAGGCTTATACTACCCTTTTCACACTGGAGTGTAATAGAATGTTTGAGTATCCTGTTTTTGATGTAAAATTCCTGAATGCTGACTTTTCCTCCCAAGTCTGGATGAAAGCATGTGAGGCTAAAGGGTCAGAGTGTCTCAGAGGACTAGAAATCCATCGTTTTGGCACTGTAAACGCTACAATGAGTAGGCCTGACTGAAAGTGGGCTTTGAGCATTTCCCTTCTCCCTTCCATTCATTTTCTTTCTAATATATTGTTTCACTCAATTCTGTATTTTATATTGCTAAAACTACTTGCCATTTCTCCTGTCATCTTTCCAGTGTAAGGCAGACCTAAACGTGAGAAGAGACACAAGGCCATCACTGAAAACAGAAGTTCTCTGTCCTTCTCTGTAACATTTAGTACAACTTACTCCATGTCCTGACATAATTGCACAGAACTTGCACTTGTGGTCAGATCAGATACAGGCCAAGGATCAATACCCATCAGAGGGCCCATCTGATTGGACCTGCTTTCTTTGGACCAGTGGAAATGATGGTGTCTGTTGTGCCATCACGGTATGCAGGGTACCATGGAGAGCCCACTGCAAGGCTTCGACCAATCCCAACCCCACTCCACTGCAACCCACAGATGGTAGTGATTGAATGTTTAATGATAGCAATACAGAATCCATGTAGTTCACTTCAGGTTTGCAGCACCTGGTTTCAGGTGCCACTAAGATAGTTAGTTACAAGAGCTAACACAGTGAATGAACTCAACAGAGTGTTTTGTTATTTTTATTTTTAGATGGATTTTGCATCCATTTAAATTTTCGTCTTGGATCTTTCACATATTTCTGTAGGAAGAAATTGGTTTCTAGTTCAGAACAAGTAGTGTTCAGAAATCTAGAGTCTCAGATTTTTTGTTCTGCGGATCCCCCCCTCCCCCCAAATACAACCAGTGATGTGGAACACAAGTGGGGAATCACACAGTGTAATCACACCGGAATAGGGACATGTTGTGTTAGATATTACTAGGCCTGTTCAAATATCCCAAAATCCGTTCTTTCCATAAAAGTAACTTTATTGCTGTGGAAGACACCCTAAGACATTGTAACTATTTTGTACTCTCAATAAACAGAGCGGTGCTCACGTCACTCAAGTCACTTACATGGGCTCTGGAGTGCTGTTCCCGTCTGCTGGTGTGATGTTCTTGGAAATTATCGCCCTCTTCTTGTCATGTTGGGCTTGTAATCTGTTCTTCTAGTGTTGGCTCTATAGACACAGTTAATCATTTTTTTTTTTTTTACCTTGGCCACTGTTCCATTCGTGAAAGTGACATCAAGGGAAAAGTAAGTTGTTACAGGGGTGACAATTTTGTACAGAGATAAGTTATAGTCCAGTAAACAGAGCCAAGGAACAAGATTATGTTCTGTTCTTCACGGTGATGGATATTCTGCGCTGTGTTACACTTAAAGAATACCTCAAGTGCAAAAGAGAGGATAGAAAACACTTTCTGTTTTACTGACTTTAAAGAGTCATATAAAGCATTTTCAGTTCACTTTTTTTTTTAAAGAAAAAAAAGGTTCAGCCTCTCCTTCACTCACCCCTTTAGGACTGACATAATGTCCAAATGATTAAAAGCCCAATCCTATCCAACTTTCCAACAATGGCACAGCTGCAATGCAGCCTCAAGGTAAGCCTCTGTGACTGCCTCCTCGTCCCAGGATGCAGCACACACCCCATAGGCATGGCTGCACCGACACTAGAAAATTGAATAGGATTGGGTCGTAGATCTCCACAACCACAATTGGTGTGAGACCCATAGAAATAAATGGACATGCTGACAGCAAGGCTATCAGAATTTACTAGAACGTCTTTGAAATTGCATTTCAGGTAGAGGGGTTGGGCCATGAAGACAATTTAGGAATATTTTGGTGGAAGCCTTGTCCAGTTTCCCATTATTTTTGTGTTTCTGGTATTTTTGAAGATCATCCCCAGCTTTCCATGCTTTTCCATAGTTCCCATTCTTTCCAACGCGAACATCCTGGTGGATGTTCCATATTTAGAGCTGGGTTTTTGAGGTGATAATGAAATAAAAACACTTAACACTGCTTTCTGCACTTCTCATTTTTGTAAAAAACAAAAGAAAACAAAAAAAACCCAGAAATCTGCAAAATCTACCAAAATAATAAAACAATGTTCTAACACCTCATGAGGCATATTCTCCAACACCTCTACGTGCATGTGCCTGCATCTGCTGACATTACACCACCTATATCACCTACCTAGTACACATTAAAAGCAGTGTTTCTCAAATTGTGGGTTGGGCCCCACTAGGTGGGTCACGAGCCAATTTCAGGTGGGTCGTCATTCATTTCAGTATTTTATTTTTAATATATTAGACTTGATGCTACCAAGGTATGTGACTACATTTGGGAAAATGTCACAAATTAACAGGTTACTATTTATATGCTTTTAACAATGATAGTAAATGGGACATACTCCTGAGTAAGTGTGGGTAGGATTGTAGCCTAGGATTATTAAAATTTTTCTCGCTTGATGATGTCTTCTGGTCATGATATCACATCTGGTGGGTCCTGACTGATTCTCATTCTAAAAGGTGGGTCCCAGTGCTAAAGGAGTGAGAACCACTGATTTAAAGTGGTTATAATTTATAATTATAATTTATAAAAATGTACCCTTGGATAAAAACACTTCTAACTTTGGAAAACACTGAAATACAAAAAAAAAAAAAAAAAAAAACAACAACAACACCACCTGTTTTCACCCACTTCTACCCATGTTTCATAACCATGTCATTCTACATAAGTGACTCATATTGTGAGGAAATATCTGGTGAGCGGATAATTGCGCTGTGGTACTTGACAATTTAATTTAACTGCAACAATATGCTGGCCACTGTAGCTCATATAAACTCCTATCAGCTCTCACCTCTCTCTAAGCAGATGCCACCACTTCAGCTTTTCACCTGGCCCAAGGAAAGAAGTGTAAATTTTACCCAGCCAGCTGAGAAGGGGATGTGATTAAAAATCCTCTGAGATTTCAAACTCTTGAGGCAATTTGACTGTCCCTGAACAAACTACCTGTAAGCCTTCCCTCAAAGATTACATTATACAGATAAATTACTTTACAACACACTCATCCTAGATGTTTGCCTGGAATAACTTGAAAGAAAAAAAAGAATATCAATCCTTTTATCTGATTTTAGAAAATAGCACTGCCCCACCTGAGCTCCATAGGAATGGAGGGAATCAGACAATGCTTGCAAGCAACACTTAGCTACTACAGATAAGAAGGAAAATGCATCACTCACTCTATCGTGCATCTTTTTTTAGCCCTTTCTGAGTGTCCTATGTTGTGGGACAGAAAGGTAGAGTATAAATATTCAGTTAGTAAAATAACTGAATAACAGCCCAGTTCTATGCTTCCCGGTGCCCGCTGGAGCAGTGGCACCAAAGCGGCTTCTGCTGTATCCAGCAGGCACCAGGAAGGCAACGGGTGGCTTTCCCCTGACGAAAGCCTTGTCAATGGGTCTCATCACACCTGCGCCGGCTATTTTGCAGGTGCAGATGTGAGAGCCTCCATGTCAGGCCTTCAGGTCCAACATAGAGTTCAGGATCCGGCAGGGCAGAGCTCCGCCGGTCCCACACCCTTCTCACCCCAGTTCCTCCCCTACCCCGTCCTCATTCCACCCTCGTTCCACCTTCCCCCCCAACCCTCAGAGGTCACCTTGCCGTCCATCAGTTTCACACACCCCAGCAGCATCATTGAGCCCTGGGCTGAATTTTTTCCATGCTTTATTGAAAAAACATTTCTGCTTTTTTTTGTTTCAAAGAACAACCATATATTCCTTCTAAACAACTAAGAGCACAATTCTAAGCAGGTCTACTCAGAAGTAAGTCCTATTGTGTTCAATGGGACTTACTCCTAGGGAAGTGAGGTTAGGTTTGCAGCCATATAGATATAAAGTAGCAAAATAGGGGAAAGAAAAAAAGTAAGGCAAATTATTTTTGCCACATGCTTTAATAAATGAGGCATACAAGATACATTGCATGCTTACCATCTCATATGTCTCATATCTTCTGTTACTGTGCAGGTCAAAGTACTGAGATTGTGGGAGGGGGGGGAGACTCATCTGATTCACGGCAAGCACGTGTGCTAAATCCAATAACAAGAGAACAAAGGGATTTTAAACATCAGAAATATGCAAATCATCCAACACTGGTAAATTACAGCTTAGTATTTAAGGCCTGAAAACTTCTCAGCATTCATTGGTGATATGAATAACATGAAAACTTTGGCAATCACATAAAGATTTCTCAAAATGTTTTATGAGCAAAGAGTTAATTTAATTACTTCTGTGCTGCTAGCGCATAAAATGTATCACGTAAATAAACCCTGGAAAGCCATCAAAATATTCTGCGTGTCCGGGGTAGCTTGTTCTAACCAACTACAGTTGCAACTTGTAGACATTTGGAAATAATGGTTTTTGTAATGAGATGAGATTAGAATTGTAAGACGGCTTTACTGACAGATCAGCCTTTCTCAGGATACATCTACATAGCAAGCTGAGAAAGAATTGGATGTACATTTAATACTTGTATTCCACATTCTCAATCTCATTATCAAGAAATACAATTTTAGCAGGAGATGGTCCCCTTCTCTGCCCATCAGCCACAGCTGGTAGATGGGTGCCCGTGCAAGGAATAAAAAAGGTGTAGATTCTGTGATTCCAGTGAAAAGGAGGAAGAAAAAAAAACAGGGGAAAAAAAACTGCTACTGCCACATTGTCTTCCTTTCCATATCTGTTAAAGGTACAAAGGCTGCATCCCTTTGTACATGTTACAAAAGAACAACTTACCCTACCTGGAATGAGTTCAGATTGATGGAAATTTTATCTTGCCAACAACCATACCCTACAGCAGGGGTGCCCAAACGCCTTCCAATGCGGCCCTCAGGGAGCCTCCAGTCTCCAGTAAGCCTCTGGCCCTCCGGAGATTTGTTGGAACCCATACTGGCCCAACGCAACTGCTCTCAGCATGAGGGCAACTGTTTGACCTCTCGAATGAGCTGTGGGATGAGGGCTCCCTCCACTGCTTGTTGTTTCATGTCTGTGATGCAGCAGCGGCAGCAAAGGAAAGGCCAGCCTTGCTTTGTGCAAGGCCTTTTATAGGCCTTGAGCTATTGCAAGACCTTCATTCATTCATATAAATTCATCTTTAATATATTCATTTATGTAAATCTATGTAAATTTATTCAAATTTTAAATGTAAATTAATTCTTTTTTTCCCTGGCCCCTGACACAGTGTCAGAGAGATGATGCGGCCCTCCTGCCAGAAACTTTGGACACCCCTGCCCTATAGGTACAGTACATATGATATGTACTCATGAAGTTGTGTTATATTGAATCAGACCATTGGCCCATCTAGGTCTGGTATTGTCTTCCACAGTGATTGACAACTGTTCTCCAGGATAAGTACATAAGAACAGCCCTTCTGGATCAGGCCAAAGGCTCTTCTAGTCCAACATATGTCTCTCCCATTGGTCCACCAGTTTCCCCTAGGAAACTCAAAAAGCCAAAGGGAAAGGCATCCTTCTCTTCTGCCATAACCACCAAGCGACTGCTGTTCAGAGGCATATAGCCTCTGAACGTAGAGATAGGCACCTAGTCATCGTAACTAGTAGCCATTGCTAGACCTGTCCTCCATGAATTTGTCCATTTACAGCCATTCAAGTGAGTGGCCTTTCCATATCTTGCGGCAATAAGTTCCACAGTCTAATTAGCCACTGTGCAAAGAAGTATCTCCCAAATGTTCCTTTTCCATGTCCCAAATTTTCCACCAATCAGTTTCAGTGCATGATCCCTGGTTCTAGTTTTGAAAAAGAGGGAGGAAAGCTTTTCTGTATTCACTCTCTCTATACCAGTGGTTCTCACACTTTTAGCACTGGGACCCACTTTTTTAGAATGAGAATCTGCCAGGACCCACCGGAAGTGATGTTATGACCGGAAGTGACATCATCGAGCAGGAACATTTTTAACAATCTTAGGCTGCAATCCTACTCACACTTACCCAGGAGTAAGTCCCATTTACTACCTCATGAAGAAAGTATTCCAGCCCTCTGAAAATGATACGTATATAAATATGATCAATGAAGAAAATATACATATTAGCTTATACATATTAGCTTATTAAAAGTACAGGTCTGTAACATTTCCCCAAATGCAGTCACATACCATGGTAGCATCAAGTCTAATATATTAAAAATAAAATATTGAAATGAATGGGGACCCACCTGGTGGGTCCTGACCCACAGTTTGAGAAACACTGCTCTACACTATGCATAATTTTGTTGGTCTCAATCATGTCTCCCTTTAAGTGCCTTTTCTCCAAGCTAAAAAGACCAAAACACTCTATGCTTTACCTCATGAAGAAAGTATTCCATCCCTCTGAAAATGATACATAAATATGATCAATGAAGAAAATACTTGGAAAATCATCCCAAATCCTATTTCTTATCTGGAAAACGCAGCCAGATTCTTTGCTGTGTTTCAGTTCTCTTGCTCTTACTGACTTTTAAATTTTTGTTTGCTTCCTTAAGTAAAGCCATGCGAAGGTCAGGAATAATGTGTCCCAGCAGACTGAAATACCCCCCCACCTAACTGTTTTTGCCTTTAATGTTTGAATTCTGTCCATTTATACATGCATTTAAATATACATTCACCATCTGTCCCTACACCACTGTTTCTCAAACTGTGGGTCGGGACCCACTAGGTGAGTCACGAGCCAATTTCAGGTGGGTTCCCATTCATTTCAATATTTTATCTTTAATATATTAGACTTGATGCTACCATGGTATGTGACTTCATTTGGGGAAATGTTACAGACCTGTACTTTTAACAAGCTACTACGTATATTCTTTAGTAAATGGGACTTACTCCTGGGTAAGTGCGGGTAGGATTGCAGCTAGAATTGTTAAAAATTTTCCTGCCTGATGATGTAATTTCCGGTCATGACATCACTTTTGGTGGGTCCCAACAGATTCTCATTCTAAAAAGTGGGTCCCGGTGCTAAATGTGTGAGAACCACTGCCCTACTCAAAAGCAAAGGGTTAGTTATGCTATGAGACTCCAGATCTGACTCCTTCTGACCGTACCTTTCCATGCGACTGGCTGAAGCAAGAATCAATAGCGCAAAATTATCTAAAGGAAACACCACATTCCTTGATAATAAACAACAGTACTCTCAGTTCAGGATCATTCGCATTCTTGGAAATATAAGAAACAGATAAGTTTTCAGACATTTGAGAGTATCTCCAAACCATTTTGGTCTAGAACTTAAAAACTGCAAATGGCTCACAGAAGATTTCTTGAAAGATTTCCAGCACTTTCTGGTTTGGGCTTATCCAGCAATAAACCAAAAGTAGCCTTTAGAGGACATATTTTAGCACTGTTGACATTCTGCTGAATTCTGGACCAGCGTGGTCAACTTATTCTTTTCCATTCCTTCGTTTTTGTTTTTCTCCCCCCTCCCTTCCTTTCCTTTTCAAAGAAAGAACTTCCCATACTTATTTTAGCATTCTAGAAGGTTCACACTCAGTTCACTTTGGGGTTAGGTCAGTAGCTTGAAATGAGTGGTCAGTGAAACCGATTTGCTTGTATGTGCTGCGTGACCTGAAATGGTTTGAGAACATTGCTGAATCGTAATATTTCCAAGATTCCAGAAAGATACACAGGAATAAAGAAGGCAGCTTGGTTGACTTTTGCATTTTTGGAATATTTGGCCTTACCGCACGGGGTCATGGAGGGAGTTGAACAACACCGGATTTGAATAACTGTTCAGCAGCTATAAAAATGAAAAGTTAATAAAAAACAGCAGCAAGGATCTTCTGTAATTTAAATATAGGCTGTACTAAAAAAATTGCTAGTCATAACTAAGCACCTATGAAATCAATGAGACAAGCTAGTTATGACTAGAGGTGTTTGAAAATCCTGTTATTTATTTTACTCAGTAAGCCCATTCTGTTCAGTAAGATGGGCAGCTCGATCCTAACTTGCATTGGAACAGGCAGGATGAGTGGCGTGTACTGTATTCAGCACAGGTTAGGAGGTGGCTGGAGGGCAACGGGGTAAAGGGATATTTTTCCTCTTACCCTGAGTAATGCCCCATCTATCCCTCTAGGGCCACTCAGATCTGTGCCAGCAAAATCGCTGGCACAAATCCAAGCAGCCCATGCAGGGTCTGGGAGTGGGGGTTAGGATGAAGACTACACCCCCACCCCTTCCTGGGCCCAACCCACTTCTCAGGTCGCTCTCCCACCACCTAGAATTGACCCCCCACCCCTGAAATGCCACCCTCTTCCACCCCCTGTGCCTGCCTGCCCAGGCTGGCACAAACTTGCCCTATCTGGGCATGGATCCAGCATCCAACCGAGCCGGTCTAGAGGAGGTGCAAACATTCTTTACAGCATGTTCATGACACTCCTGGGCCAGCACAGGCTCTCAGTTTGGATTGCACTGTTAGGCTGTAATCCTATCTTACACACTAGAAACAGCCTCTACTTATGACTAATACACAATCCTACTCTTGTCTTCTCAGAAGTAAGTAAATACCATTAAATTCAGTGGGGCCTACTCCCAGGGAAGCATATGTAGTGTTGTGGCCTAATTTACATTGCATTAATTTTCAACTGGACATGTCCCAATCCTATCCAGGGCTGGCCCAGAGCTTTCAGCAGTGCTGACACAGTTTCAGCTGCAAGCTATGGACTGGCCAGGGTTGAGGGATTGGCTGAGAGGTAAGTTAAGAACTTTTCTGATCTAGTATGCTTCACCATGGACCCCAATGGCCCTACTCCGATCCAGGGAGCTGTGATTTGGCTAAAGTCAGGGGGATTCAGGGACGGAAACATTTTTATCTAGTTCTCTTTTTCTCCAAAATTCAGGCACTGTTTAAGATTTGTGCAACTTGTGAGTTATTGAATGGAACCTGCTGTCCATGTGTGGTGAACCACTGGCTGCTTAAGAAATTTCCTGGTTGTGCTGTCTGCCTGATACCACAAAAATATTCAACACCTGTCAAGTCACAGCTAATGGCTCATGGACTTGCTTGAGCGCAAGTTAATGCAAGTTTGCTCCGAAGCTAACTTCTTGGGATATTTTGCATTAATACAAATCCCTGTTCGAATGGCAAAGCACAACCACAAAAATACATCACATTCTGGTGGTGGAAGACTTGACCCTCAATCTATTCCTCATTTAGTGCAAGGTCTGAAGAGATACCTGCATGTACAATGATAGAAGTAGAAGCCACTGTAAAAATCCCTATTGGGATTTAGTATTGCCTGCCTATGTAAACCTCCTTGAATGAAAGTCTGAGGAGAAATCTGATGACTAAGAAAGGCAGTATATAAATACCTGTAATATTATTATTATTTATTATTTTCTGGTTCCTTGAAAATGCAGACAACCCTCCGTACATAAAGTGTGCATTCAGGAGACATTTTAGACCTTAAAACAGCAGTTTTCAACCAGTGCGCCATGACACATTGGTGTCCACAAACGGTCTACAGGTGTGCTGCATTTTTTGTTTGTTTGTTTTTAGTAGGGACGTTGGGGACGTGAGCCCCCAGCATGGTTTGCCTTGTGAATTATTTTTTTAAAAAAAGCAAAACAAAAAACAATGACAAATTTAGTGCCTTGTCAGTGTGCCATGAGATAAAAATGGTTGAAAATCACTGCCTTACAATGAACGTTGTAGGCCCAGGGCTGATATCCCCACTTCTCTGCCTCCCATGCTGGAGAAACTGATAACTTTGGCTGCCTACTTCAGGCCTGTACATCTGCAGAGCTTCATGCTATTGAAGCAGAGCTTCATGCTATGAAGCTGCAGAGCTTCATGTTCTGCTTCATGGCCGAATCCTTTCCCACAGGGATATTTTATTATTCGCATCTCGGGCATGCAGTCCGACATTCAGTGCTTCCCAACCACACCAGAAATCTTTCCTTCCACACTCCTAGCTTCCAATCTGTCGGTAACACTGCAGAAGAGCTGATGGAGAAGTGAGAAATGTTTCCATGCTGTCATGTTGTCGGATTGTGAGGTCATCCTGCTTGGGAATCCGTTCCATTTAAAATCCACAGGTTTGACTCATGGGTGCATATATTTAAAATGCCACACACATGCATCTGAAGGCAGTCTTTTTGAGCCAGACTTTTTTTAAACATTACCACATGAATTAGACAGCTGAGGTACCAGTGAACATTAGTCACAGGCTGATGCAACACATGGCACACGGAATATAAGCCTTGGGACTGCTGACTCTTTCCTTTATAACTGCTAGACTGACTTGAACAGGAGCACGACGGAGTTCCGACTGCACAAAGCTGTCCTAAAAGAGGTCTATTTTTTTCTTGAACACTAATAGGGGCACTCGTCTTTTCTTGGGTAGGAACTAATTAGCACAGCCACAGTTACGCAGAAAGTAAGTCTGTCAGCTGATGAGCTCATCAACCACCCGCTATAATCGACATTACTGGCAGGCCTTTGCTCCCGGATTTTGTTTGTTAATGGTTCCCTTTGCTGACTGGGCTGAATCTTTCTGTGGCAGCCTCAGTTCACATATCAAGTCATTGTGGCTATATTAGCCATTGCTGCCAAAAGATTGTTCTAAAGACTCACAAGCCGGGTTGCTGAGAGCTGGCGTTGGGCCAGGGGCAAGATGCCTGATTGCCCCCCTCATTCCTAAATGCATTGGGGGGTCATAGAAATGCATTGAAGGTGGGTTAAAGCTGTAGCTGAAAAAAATATTGTAGCTACAGGGGGATGGTGCGGTAAGTATCGCAGGCACCACAATGAGCTGTGTAAGAAGCCCTCCCACTCGACCTTGGAGGGGCCCCACCCACGACAATGTCATACTCTTGAGGTACTCAAAATTTATTTTGGAATAAATTTTTGTACTGTATAGTTTGTTTTGTCATGTGCCTCAGAGATTTAGCCCCCCTACCTCCCTTCTACTCAAGCCTGCTCACAAAGCACATGTGTGTGTGTGCATAGGACAGATTTTGATATGCTCCTTGGGGGATATTAAGAAGCTGTAAACATCCCTTGGAAAAATAAGCATGATCTTTCAAGGGCAAGATCATGATGAAATCATGCATTTAGATTTTTCTCATTCTCTTGCCAGACTTGGTCAGAATTTATCCTGATCACATCTGTTTGTCTCACAGCTGTGAAGTCAGCAAGGTTAGGCACTGCCTTGATGCAACTCTCATCTAGCAGTGATAAAGGAAATTGTGCTGATGTGCTTATGTTGCCTTTTTTTCTGGAAACAACAGACATAGAAGGGTTGATCTGGACTGGGACTGTGGTGGGGAGGGTGGGGGCTTTAACCTACCCAGCCACAGTTCAAATCTGCACTGGGACCCACTGTTTGCTCAGGGGGAAAAAAGCTTTCATTCACTGCATTGGAAGCTTTTACTCCTGGCCAAATAGTATATTTGGAAGATGGAGCAGAGCCATTGAAGTAGGGTTGGGTTAAGCCCCCCCATCTCTCATTCCACTTTCAATAAGGTCTCATGTACACTATTTATGCAGAAAACAAAACACATTAGGGCATCATTTCTCAAACTGTGGGTCGGGATCCACTTCATGCGTCATGACCCAATTCTTGATGGGTCCCTCAAAGCTTCCAAGATAAATACAGGTAAAGGCAAGATCAGATAACTAAATACCTCAGGGCCCAATCCTATCCAACTTTCCAGCATGGATACAGCTGTGCCAATGGGGTGTGCACTGCCTCCTGTGGTGGTGGGGCAGGCATGGATACCTCCTCAGTCTAAGGGAACATTTGTTCCTTTACCTTGGGATTCCATTGGGGCTGCATTGGGGCTGGAAAGTTAGATAGGATTGGGCCCTCAATCCCTGAGGCTGTTTAAAAATCAGATAACTGCTAACTGCTTGCTAACGTGACATGCCTGACTTGAGTGTATACAAGTCAGCGGAACACACATGTTTTTGCAACTGGGACTCAAGTCACATGGCTCGAGTTTCCATCCTACATCCTGCTAAACACTGTGTCAAAATGGCAGGGAATTTTTCATCATTGCACTTATGAGCTCATGAGCCTTGACCTCTGTGTGCACCTTCTCTGTTGTAGGTTGTTGGGTTATTTGAAAGCGGTAGTATCACATTCTGGAGGCACCACTGATTTCTGGATAATAAGATTTCTGTTTCTAGCGCTTGCATTTAAATTCTGGTTATGCTCCTGAGAAAAGAGGAGGGAAGATGAAAGAATAGGTTTTCCATTCAACATAATCAAGGATCCATTCAGATTCCAATAGTGTGTACAGTGGGGCAGCAGCATAGCTCTTGGGGGCAGTGGGGTAAGTTCTGCAGGCACTAAAATGCACCATGTAAGTGACTCATCCCATCCCGTCAGAGCCATTATGGGCAGAAGGGTTGGCTGCATGTGGGAGAGGCCTCTTACATGGTGCGTTGCAGCAACTGTAGCACTCACCGCATCATCGCCACCCCTGTAGGCATACCACTGCAGTGGGGACCATTCTTGCTTGCAATTCCCTAATTACAATTATATTGATTGTATTTGTGTTCCCTAGCTGGTGGGCACAGCGGACCGATCCATGTGGTGAGGTGTGCACACAAAATATTACTTTGGGATAAAAAAATAATATGACCAAACATGGAAGTTGCGCTGTGAAAAACTGCATTTTTCAGCACTACATTTCCCAGTGCTGGTGCCATCTGAATCTCAGCCGTAATAGGAAGACAGCTGCTAGAAGTGGGAGGTTGTGGTGAAATAGACCTCACCGCAATGGGAAGTCCCTGCTTGCATAATATGAAACTGGCTTGACTCAGACTGTCAATGCAGCTGCACTGCATCATGACTAGAGGTGTTTGAAAATGGTGTTCTTTCTTTTAACCATGTTTATTTTATTTATTTCAGCCTACTGTGTTCAGTAAGACTTGGGCTGCAATCGTATCTTGCTCACCCAAAACAAATACCTCTATGACTTTGGCAACTTGCGTATTTGCAGGGAAAATGTAACATGCGATGTTGATTGACAGCACAAGTTTATCAGATGCCTGACTCAGGTACAACACTGGACCGAGGCAAAAGCGTCGGCACCCTGCTGGGTTTGATTGACAACTGCCCATTAGTCAAGTCCATCCACCTCACAATGGCTAAGGGGAGGTCCTGGGGGCTATGGGTCCAATCTTATCCAACTTTCCAGCATTAGTGCAGTCATATCAATGGGGTGGAGCAGTCACAGAAGCCTCCTCAAGGTAAGGGAATATTTGTTCCCTGACCTCAGGCTGCATTGCAGCTTCATCAGTTCTGCAAAGTTGAATCGGACTGGGCTCTGTGCCAAATCTCATGCTGTTTGAGTAGCCAATGGGAAAGGATCTTGATCTCCCTGAACTCCAGATTGTGTGTTTTTGGTCCAGTACTTGTAGAGATACCCGTACAATGCTGTCTTCACCCTCTGGATCTTTGAGGTGAACAAGGGAACTGCAACTAAGAACATAAGTTTAGCTAGGGACAAGTCTTACAGTCCAAGTCTGCAAGTGGTGATATAGTAGAACTGGTGTGGGCTACGCTGCATCCCCTAGCGGATTTTTGGCTACTAGAGGTCTTCAGAAGATAAGGAGACATTTGCCCCCTTGTCCCTGGGTAAGCGCCAGCAGCTATTATTGGTGAACTCAGACCTGCATCAGCAGTAAGAAGGCCAGAGCCTTGCTTTATGTGCCAGTGGAGCGACTGAGGCTTGCCAGAGAAGGTAAGCCTGGTAAAATGGGGAGGAAAGGGTGGGGTGGGTGGATCAGGCCCTGGAAGAGGGTTAGGATACAGCATGCATTGCTGCCACCAGAACTGCTCCCACCCACTCTCTAGTGCTTCCCACTAACTCTCAGCTTCACCTACCTTACAGGGTTGTTGTGAGAACAAAAGGAAAGGAGGAACTATGTACACCACCTTGTGCTCCTTGCTGGAAGGGTGATATAAAAATGCAAAAACAACCAACCAACCATCATCCTCATCATCAATAACAAGTTGGATGGATGAGAGAGACATAAGAAGGACAGATTCTTCTCCTCCTCTTCAGATTAAAATCCAGAATTGTCATTACTATAGTGCTCAGTTCATATTTGAGGTGAACCACAAAGATGTGTATTTTGAGCCAGGAAATATGGAATTCATTGACACTGTTAGTCAGGGCAGGAACTGGTGAGTCTGGTGAACTAACCTGTTGTATGTGAAGAGCCTGTGGGAATGAATGAATGTGCCTCCTGCTGAATCTTCAGTTATATTTGTACAGTGAAATAAACTCGTTTGCCATACTTCATACATGATGAAGACATATGTGTTTTTCCTGTACTGGACAGGAAGGGGGAAGGGAGGGGGAAAAATCACATCTGGTTTCTTGTAGCAAATGAGGAAAGAATCTGTTAAATCTGGCATGCAAAAATTACAAAGCAGCTGGCATGTGGCTTTGCATTCGGAATTAATCATTGGTGTGTCCTTGCAACTCCAAAAACAAAGGAAGAGAGAAATTAGAACCATTCAAACATCATGTGTGCAAAACAAAACAAAAAAAACAACACTTCCCACATTGCAGAAAACATGGTAACCTGCCTAGTTCTTCATGTATGCTAGGAAAATTGAGATTGAATCTGTGAATCCATTGATTGCGGGTTATTCTAGACAATTTTGTAAATGCTAGTTTTATTTATTTAATAATTTATTTGTATAGCACTATGCATAAGAATTCCCTAGTGGAAAATTGATTTAAAACAACTACTACAATGGATCTTTACAGGTGTGTGTGGATGCAGGATTGATCTTTTACCCTACATAAAGTGCATTATTTATTTATTTATTTATTTATTTATTTATTTATTGGATTTGTATTCCGCCTTTCTCCCCGAAGGGCACCCAAGGCGGCAGAGTATTAAAACTCCACCAGAAGATGCTCCCAGAGTTACTCAGTAGGTGAAGTGGGAGAATGGAGCTATAAATATCTATACCTATAAATGTCATGGCATCCAATGCACAACCGGGCAGTCTGCAGCAGCTCCTCAGGGGAAGGGGATGAAAGGCGGCTCCCCAGGTAAGGGAAGTACCCCTGCAATGGGGCTACTCGATTCTGTGGTGACTCTGGAGCTGGGGCAGAATTGGAGAGTCCTGTGTTGGGCTGTGCGGTCCAACATGGGGCTCAGGATCCAATGGAACCAAACTCCATCCGTCTCGCCCTGCTCCCTCCCCCGCCACGTCTTTCCCTGCCCTCTCACCGCCCTCCATCCACCTCCCCCCACCTTGGAACACCTCCTTCCTGCCTCCCCCCCACACCCCCACTCACCTCTCCGCCACCTGGAGGTCAGGGCGACCACCGGGCGGCGGAACGTGGGCCCAGCACCTGAGCTGGCCCAGCATGGGCTTGCACTGGGCTATCTCCAGCGCTGGGCCTGCGGTAAGGGCTCGTAAACAGAGATGTTTGTGACAGTGCATGCCAGCGGTAAGCTGGCACGCACTGTTCAGGATTGTGCCCTTAATCATGTTTGTCTTCATTTAAACCTCAGACAAATTTGGTAGCCTTTGTTCCCCGGGATTTTTTTATCACTACGTGGGGCCACTTCTTCTTTGAACAGCTAATGGCATTTTAAAAGCTTAACCAGTCCTAGACCATTAGTTGCTCCATAATGATGCTGTTGCCCTAACAACAACAAAGTTGTGTAGAGATGCCAAGGCTGAATAGATTGCAGCCTGACAGGAGAGATATCTGGGTCAAAAGCTGAGAGAATAGAGGATTTGAAGATGACAGTATAATTTGCAAAAGTAAAGCCCATAATTCAAGATTCTGCCCATTCTTTTCCTCCTCTCTGCCAGCTGAAAGGTCGTTCTGTTGCTTTGAAATACAGGGTGCCACTATTGGGGGGGGAGTGGGACACCTTTTCTCGATACACTATGAGCACATTATTTTGAAAATCAAGGGGAAATTCTGCTGCCTAATTTTTTCTCATTGTGCAGGCACTGGGAAATTGAATTTGGCCAATTTCAAGGAGTCCTGTGTTAGATGAACTCCCCAGGCACCATATTTCTATGGCTTTCCTTGCCAAAGCTTGGAAGTCATGAGATCCATCACAATGAATCCCTTGAGATGATGGAGTTCCGCAGGAGCACATGTGGGGAAAAATACCATATGCTGGGGGAAAAGATTGTCTAGTGGCCCAGTCCTAACTAATCCTAACAAACTAAGAGGACTTGTACACTGACATGGTAGAAATAGATCTGTTAATAGCAAATACAGATGTCTGCAAAAGCCCAGAACAAACTAATTTGCAAGTAAGCAGACATAATGCATCACATATATCAGCATCCAGTGAAGGACTGACCATAATTTAAAAACTAACTTACTAAAAGGAGGCTGGTAATCACACATGGTTCCAACATGTTGCTGCACAAAAGACAGTACTTTTGTACAAGCCAGAGAGGAAATATAATTTCCAAACTGGAGTACGTTTTGTCTAATAATCGTGTTGCAGAGGTCTCCCCGACAGGCTCTTGCACTCCAGCGTTTTACTTGAAATCTTCATCCTCTCTTGCAAATTAGGCTGATGTGCCAATAACAAAAGCATATGCTTTACTCCAGCCTCCTTCAGCATTTATAAAACCACATGAACATTCAGGGAATTAAATTCAAAATTAAGATAATGTGCGAAAATAATGGCTGATAAGATGAGAAGATGAGAACCACTATGTTTTAGAGACAGGATTTTTTTTTTTTTAATTTACCAGAGATCACTGCTCATGCATGTTCATGTATAGGCAAACCCATATACCAAATGCGAAGAAACAGTTCAGTCGACTATGCTCCATGCCTGGCTGTGGAGTGACAGGAACAATAAAGCTACCAAGCTGTGTTGTTTCTGGCAAGAAGATTCACTTTCAGGAACACTGGTTAGCCTGCTGTGCTGATCATAGCATAAGAACATAAGAACATAAGAACAGCCCCACTGGATCAGGCCATAGGCCCATCTAGTCCAGCTTCCTGTATCTCACAGCGGCCCACCAAATCCCAGGGAGCACACCAGATAACAAGAGACCTCATCCTGGTGCCCCCCCTTGCATCTGGCATTCTGACATAACCCATTTCTAAAATCAGGAGGTTGCGCATACACATCATGGCTTGTACCCCGTAATGGATTTTTCCTCCAGAAACTTGTCCAATCCCCTTTTAAAGGTGTCCAGGCTAGACGCCATCACCACATCCTGTGGCAAGGAGTTCCACAGACCAACCACATGCTGAGTAAAGAAATATTTTCTTTTGTCTGTTCTAACTCTGCCAACACTCAGTTTTAGTGGATGTCCCCTGGTTCTGGTGTTATGTGAGAGTGTAAAGAGCATCTCCCTATCCACTCTGTCCATCCCCTGCATCATTTTGTAGGTCTCAATCATGTCCCCCCTCAGGCGCCTAGTAAGGTCCAACCTTTCGTAGATGTGAATTACCCCCAAAAAGTATGACTTGTCTTATAGCAACTTGGTTGGCTTCCCTTACAACAGATGTAAGAAATGATGAAAATAACTTCAGTTTTGTTTTTTTTCTTCAAAATTTGGTTGCCAACCCTAATTTTTAAGCCTTTCTGCAGGCACTCAAGGCATCTCATTGGTCAATTAGCCATAGGAGGTTTGAGACTCAAGCATTTGAGATTCAAGCACCACATGCTTGTTGCCTTAGCATACCCTCTAGGAATAGGAAAAGGAAGATTGGAGTTGGATGCATGAGGCATGGCATTACCAAGTCACTTCATCTCAGTCTCAGTCCCATTTTTTGGGCTTTGATCAGAGACGCTAGCTTGAGGGGAGTAACAGAATGATCAGCCCTTGTGGACCCAGATAAAAGCTTCAGCCTTTTAAGAACAGAGGTCCAATACAGATAGCATTTTAAACAATGGACTGTACAATGGTATAGTTACTTATAAGAACATACAAAGAACAAAGCCTTGTTTGCAATGGCACTTATATCGGAATTTTGATCATCACGTGCCGACTGAGGATTTCCTTAGGTGTTCAACCAATCACATGGGCACTGTTTATCTGTGAACAGTTCCCACATGGGTGGAAGACAATTTAATGTGTCAACCGCATGGAAGGGTGTTGATAATGTAGGTCTTCTCCCTGCCATCAGCTTTGGTACACGTGATCACTTATCTCAGCCGCACGGGAGCTGCTTGAGGATAAGCAAGTTCTGTGCAACAGAGAGAATACCTAAAGGGATAATGACTTGCCAAGGAGCGTTACAAGGCAATTTGAGGAAGGCTTTGGATCTCACCAAGTCTTTGTCTGTTTGTATTGGTTTGTGTTGTATCCTTATTTGATGGGGAAGTGGGAACTAGAAGCTGAAAAGAGCTCCTAAGGGGAGGGAAAAAAAGAAAAGAAAATAAGGTTGAGTATGGCTGACAGAAATTCAGTGACTAAACACAGAAGAAGCAGGGATACAAGGCTGCAGTGCTATCCACACTTACCTGGGAGGAAGCCCCTTTGACTATAATGGGACTTACTTCTGAGTAGACATGCATAGGATTGGGCTCTAACCCTATAAAATGGGGTAAAACAAATTTTGAAGCAAATTTGGGCCTAATATATTTCTAGCATTACTCATGGACAAAAGACACATAAATTTGGTTTGGATCACATGCATTCTCTCTCTCTTTTTTGTTCTTTCCAATATTTTGCTGCATGTTTCCATTCTTATCTCTTTAATTAGGAGGTGTGGTCTGGAGGTTGAGCTATCAACTTGTCTGGAAAAACTAAGAAGGATCAGCTGGGGTCTCACCTTGTCAGGGTGACCGGAAGCTGCTGGCAAACGACCAAAGAATGTGGAGTAGTCAACTGGCTTGAAATGGGTAGTGTATATAACATCCTGAGAACCCACCTGAGGTTTTTTGCAGGTGCCTGCAGATGCTTGGAAAGCACAAGAGCTATGCAGCCAGAACACAAGTGTACTATGAAGTGGAAACATCTAGAGCAGAATTTCTCAACCAGAAGTATGTGTACCAAGAGTGGCATTTGAGGTGGTGTCTGGTGGTACACGCAGGACTCCTAGACCCCTGCCACTCGGCAGTGAGGTCTGCAACACTACTCAACAAACAGCAGTAGGAGGCTCGGCTCGGCGGGCAGAGTTCCAGAGTACACTTTTTTGCATGCTGGAAAAAGCTCTCCTTTTCACCCTGGGCCTCTTACTAGGATTTGTTGCATTGTGCTGTGCCTGGCCTCCCAACCTGGAAGTAACTGGTTGTGATGTTTTTGCCAGCTGCTTCTGGTGCTACATCCAATAGGTGGACAGCGTGAAGTGGTACAGCAGGGGACAAATGTTGAGAAACGCTAATCTAGAGCAGGGGTGTCCAAACATTCTAGCAGAAGGACCATATCATCTCTCTGACACTGTATGGGGGGGAGGATTTACATTTTAAATTTGAATAAATTTACATAAATGAATTTACGTATTAGAGATGTAACATACATGAATAAATGACGGTCTTGCAGTAACTCAAGTCCTATAAAAGGCCTTGCACAAAGCAAGGCCAGCCTTTCTTTCGCTGCAACTACTGCATCACTGAAGTGAAACAGCAAGTAGTAGAGGGAGCCCTTGTCCCATGGCTCAAGTGAGAGGTTGAACAGTCGTCCTCACGCTGAGAGCAGTTGCGTCAGGCCAGCACGGGCTCCAGCAAGTCTCTGGAGGGCCAGAAGTTCATTGGAGACTGGGGGCTCCCTGTGGGCTGGATTGGGAGCCCCTGAGATCCACAAGTGGTGCCTGGGTTGGGGTTTGGGCACCCCTGATCTAGAGGAATAGAGGGTTCTGCTATGAGTTTCTCTCATCAAATCACACTTGTGAAAACCCAATTTGGAAAAAAAGAGGTTTATGGTCAGCCTGCCTATGTAAACCACCTGGAGACTACAGTAATAAATAAAGCTCTCAGCCATATGTCTGGGACACATGACTGAGAGTGCTAATTCTTGTCCTAACTGCTCATCAACTTGCTGAAATGACTTTTCCTAAAATATATGTAGATATGGGTATGAAAGTATGAAAAGCATAGGTATGAAAAGCAAAAATTGCCCTTCAGAGTTGCATCATCCTCTGAAAAATGAACGCAGCAAGGGACACCATCTGTGAGTCTGGGTTTAACGTGCTTTGTGTACTGAATGACATAATCTCAGTTTTCTCACTGAGGCCCAAATTCTAACCAACTTTCCAGCACTGGCATAGCTGTGCCAATGGGGCATGTGCTGCATCCTGTAGTTGGGTGGCACTCATGGAGGCCTCCTCAAAGTAAGGGAATGTTTGTTCCCTTATCTCGAAGCTACATTGCCCTTATGTCGGTACTGGAAAGTGGCTTAGGACTGCATCCTGATTCACTTAAGAATTCTAGACCTACTTTATCTCTGGTGCTTTCACATTATAATATCTCCAACTTACTTCCCTTTCCTCTGAAAGTGCTCTAGTAAAATACACACTGACACCGTTGCATCACACTCCACCATTTTTGCTCTGTCTGCATGTATACACACCTAAGAGAACTGCCATGAACTTGCTGCCTAAACTTAGCCCTTTCCCTATGGGCTATTCCATATTCTAAGCTTACAGAAGGCCAAGGAAAATAATTAAACAAAAAACTCTTCTCAACCAGCTGGCAAGTAACAAGACTGAAAGATACTGAAATTTATGGCCACAAAGAGACAATTGCCAGCTCAAAATGTATAATCCCAATGCTCAACAGTGTGCTTTGAGTTTGCACTTAATTTGTCAGAAGTTCATTGTGAGTACCTATTCCTTGATCTTTTTCTGATTTCCAGCTTCAGTCAGATAAAAGCAAAAGCAAAAGAACAGAGCATAAAAGAATTACCATTCCAAAAGATTGTATGCTCAGGCTATGGCCATATTTGGTACCAAAACCAATCTTTATGCATATTATCAACTAGAAATGTAGGGAGAGATTTGAAAGATAATAGAATCTTCCACCGCCACCAATACACACACACACACACACACACACACACACACACACACACACACAGTTTTTGTTAATTATATACAACATGTAAAATATACAAAGACACAGCTGAAAATATCAAGAGAATTCAAATGATAACATAGGACTTCATGCTCTGAAAAATAAAACTCCTGCAGCACTATAACAAGGAAAGATACATAAATTTAAATAAAACACTATCTTACGGAATACAGATATGTCAATATGAAATATTTCATAACCAAAGTGACTGAAAAAGTGCTACATAAGCCAAAAGAAAGAATTTATACTTCAGTGTTCAGATCTCTTCATAAGTGATATGAAGTTATGGCAAGGGCTCAGTCTGTGTGACATTGTGCCAATTTCCTTTGGTTCCCATCGTCCTCTGCTCTGCTTTCCACGTGGAAAATGAAAATTACTCACAGGCACAGGACAGTATTCTGCTGAAGCACATTTTATTATAGCTAGAAAGGACTCTGACACTGAATATTTGAAATCAGATTCTGGCGTTGAGTCTTGATTCGCTTCTTTTCAGAACATAGCCTGAACTACGTGTAACTTTAAGCCCATTATAGGGCTGCTTACTTGCTTTTTCTTCAGCAGATGGGATTTGGGGCTGATTGAGCTAAAAGTGGGAAAGAGGACTTGGGTGTTATGCTGAAGGTCTCCAGGCACTGTATGACCTTTTCTGTGAGAGGGTCTGAGCTTATATTCTGAGAACATAAGAACATCAGAACAGCCCCACTGGATCAGGCCATAGGCCCATCTAGTCCAGCTTCCCGTATCTCACAACGGCCCACCAAATGCCCCAGGGAGCACACCAGATAACAAGAGACCTCATGCAGCTGTGGAAAAGAGGGTTACACCTTAAAATTGTGGTTCCCAAACCTTTGAGATCAGCAACCCACCTCGTCCTCTGTGGTGGGTTGTGACCCAAGACTCAATGCTTTGAGAACAAGACCCACAAAGATTCCCCCCCTCCCAAGATCCACAAAGCTTTTTTGGGGAGTCCCTGGATTCTGCTTCTGGGTCATGCTGGGTGCACATCCCAATCCCTTGGTCCCTGTGGGCCCAGTATGCCTCCCAGAAGTGACCAGAAGTGGGAGGTGCAAACTGGAAGTAAACCGAAAATCACTTCTGGGAGGCATTCTGGGGCCCATGGAGGCCGATGGAAGCAGATCCAGAAGCAGTCCATAGGGGCTTCCAGAAAGGCTTTGCAGGCAAAGTAATGAGTACCCGGTCACAACCCATGAGCGAGTTGTGACCCACAGTTTGGAAAATGCTGCCTTAAAGATATGTAGAGACCACATACCTCTGAATAGCAGTTAATGTGAACAAAAACAATGGAAGGGCAATTGCTTTCATGCCCCCCCCTTTTTGCTTCACAGAAGAATTGGCTAATTATTATGAGAAAGTAAATACAGGTCTAGATAGGTGGACAATTGTCCAGTCTAGCAGGACTCATCTTCTTATATTCTTCTGTTGTGCATCTTGATGCTCAGCTGTGCATAAAGGTTAGCGTTCAAGTGAATTTTGTCACAGAACATGCTCCCCAATTCTCCCTTTGGAAATTTTAGTGTGAAATAGTCTCCAGCTATATAATAATAATAGGTTTGTTGGCATCCTTCAGTCTCGGAAAACTATGGTGTCACGCTCTGAATGGTGGTTCTGGAACAGTGTCCTCTCCAATGCGCGAAGCCTGGGTAAAGTAGGTATGGAGGATAGGCTGTTACCCATGCAGCAAATCCCCCCTCTCCACATCGCTGAAATGGTCCAATGGAAAGGCAGAGGCCAATACGGTTGGTTCCAGCGGTGTCGCAGGAGTTGCCAGAACGTGACTGTGTTCAGCCATGAACTGCCTCAGGGACTCCGGCTCCGGATTTTGCCTAGAGGTTGACTCCTGAAGCCTTTTCCATAACTGGATGTAGCCACAAGGCAGTGGAGGTTTGGAATCAGAGTTTTCCTTCTCTCATAATAATAATAATAATAACTAGCTATTTATATACTGCTTTTCTGGTCATCGGATTACTCCTCTGACTTTATTCAAGGCAGTTTACATAGGCAGTCGTTTCTAAATCCCTCAAGGGGATTTTTACAATCATAGAGGTTCTCTCTTTCAAGAACCAACAACATTTCAGAATGAATCTTCCTGGTTTGGTCTCATTTCTGGCCTCCAGTTCTCCCACGCAGGCTGACAAGCAGCTCCATCTCTCACGTGGAGGGCAGCTTCTTGCTTACACTGAGAGGTGAGCAGGTGAAATCACTCAGCTCAGCTTGTCAGCTGCTTCAAGGTCTCGCCATTCTCAGCTGTTCAGGGAGCTGCCGGTGTCCTCGAATTGGCGACCTTCTGATGTTATCTTCGGGCTAACGGGGGCTCTACCCTCTAGACCAGACCTCCTGCCCAGACCAGACCTCCTGAATATAATATTCATTGCACTTTTGATATCTGTTTTGACATCCAATGCCACTTCACTGTTTTCACTAGGAGAGCTGACATAGCACTAATGTGCCTTTTTAGTTATGGGATGGTAGAGAGCAGGTGTAGTGTACTGGTTTAGAGCAGTGTTTGTCCCCCACCATACCACTTCACATGGTTCACCTATTTGAAGTACAACCAGAAGTACACAGCGATGACATCATTGCCAATTACTTCTGGGTTAGAAGGCCAGCTGCAACATGGTAAACTTCAGTATGAGGCTCAGAGTGGACGGGAGGGCTTTTAGGAGCACAAAAAAGCATGCTTTGAAGCCTCCTATTGCTGTTTGTTGTGTTGCATTCCTGGTCTCACTGCTGGGCAGCAGGGGTCCGGGGGTTCCACAAGTACCACCAGACACCATCTCAAGTACCACTGGTGATACCCATACTACTAGTTGAGAAACACTGGTTTAGAGTCTTGCCTGGCTTGAATCTGGCCCTGACATGAAGTCACTAGCAGTGCAAGCCTATGCATGTATATTCAGAAGTCCCGTTGCGCTCAGTGGGGCTTACTCCCAGGAGAATGTTACAGGACTGTAGTCTAGGTGACCTCAAGCAAGTCACTCTCTCTCTGCCCCAGCTGCAATATGGAATGAATAATACTTACTTCATAGGGTTGTGGAAGGGTGACATCAAGATAATAAATGTGAAGTGCTTTGAGTGCTCAAAAGAACTGTGCAAATACTAAGTATTATTTGATATCTGAAAGATCACATTGTAAATATTAATTTCAGCTGTAATAACTGTACTTTCAGAAAAAATCCACATTTAGACATTCCTGAGTGCAGATAAACTGAAACATTAAAGCAAAGTGGTACATTGTGAAGCCTTGAGTCAATATGGATTGTAACTCAAGCTTTCCCATCAGCTTTGTATCCCATCTGCATATCGCAAGAGTTGAAAGTGCTCATTAAAGAATTTGGTTAGCATCGTAAATACACCAGAGTTGATCAATAATTTCAGCACATCTCATCTTTTTTTCTTTCTTTTATCAGCCAAGTGTGAAACACAGGCACACCCATTGAACATGGGTTTAATTGAATTGCAGTGGCTTAAAGTGTTCAGTAGAGGTGATAAATTAAAAAGGGTTATGCATGAAGGAAATAAGTTTTCAGGCTGGAAAAAGCAATAAAGCCTGAACTTGGTAATAAATTGTTGGTGATCCACTGAAACCAAATTGCTACCAATAAAAGTTATCTGTTTTCCTTTAAAAAAAAAAAAAGGACTAAAGAAACTCTCTGCCACTTTTCTCAAATTAGCAAGACTACCTGTAAAATAGAATTATTTTCTATTTCCATTTTTAACATAAGTAGAATTATTTTCTATTATTGGACAAGTGCATTTTTTGATTCTTGCACCTTTTAAAGTCAGTCATGATCAGATAATGATTTCCACCCCCTCCCCCTTTCCACAATCTTTTCACTGACCTTTATCTTTTTATTGCTTCTTTCTTATGGTCCAACATGGCAACCTACATTTTTGATGGACTTAAAAAAAAATACCTCATTTCGCTGTCCAGCAAAGGGAGTTGAATCTGGAACCTTCTGTCATCTGAAGACAGGACATTGCTTTTTTTAAAGGATGGAATGCTCTCCAACTGTGAATACTACACACTTTGTAATGTGTGTAGTAATTACACACTGTGTAATACTACACACTTTGGCTCTACTGACTTTCTACCATTTGGAACACCTGGAACAGCATTTCCCAATGTTTGTCCCCCGCTAGAACACTCTGTATGGTTCACCTATTGGATGTGCCACTGGAAGTAACTGGCAATGATGTCGTCACTAGTTACTTCTGGATTGGGCGGCTAGAAACAGTGCAACAAACACTGGTATGAGGCTCACGGCAGATGGCATACAGCAGAGACTCAAAGCCCTCTCGGTTTTTCGAGAGCGCAAAAACCACAAGCTGGAGTTCTGCCTTCTAAGCCTCCTACCAGTGCTTGTTGCATTGAGTTGTCACATTGCCAGGTGGTGGGAATCTGGGCGTCCAACACATACCTCCAGATACTGCTTCAAGTACCACCACTGGTTGAGAAATGCTGACATAGATTAATCTCTTGCCTTTGTAAACATAAAATTACAACCATCTCTCTCTTTTCCTTCTGTTTTCCACTCATGTCCTTCAGTTAGCACTGAAAAAAAAAGAGTTAATTGCTCAACTTTATATTTTCTAAAAATGAGGGTGGGGGGGGAATGCAGCCTTAACTGACACTTCTTATCCTCAAAACCCTGGGAACTAGCCTGAGATCATGTCTAGCATCTAGTGAAGAAGATCAGTATGAGTTTGCATAAAATCCTCTTGACTCTGTCTAAAGACTTTTATAAAAAGCAGACCTTTCTGGACTGTTTCACCATAGTTTTCTTTGTCCCTTTTTGCTTTTTCTGATGTCCAACCTAACAAAATCTTCTTAACTTGAAAACCAGTTGATCGGGGTTTTATGGCATTTCGATTGAGCCTAATAAAGGTATTACCAGAATGTGACTAGTTAAACTCAGTAACATTTCTGGTACAAATTATACAGCCACCACAGTTATTAATAGGTTTTAGTGCTTCTTTTGCCATTTTATGTTTATTGTTGTACCTTATATGAAGTCCTAGTTTTGGTAGAAAAGCAGGATAGACATTTTGAAAGGAATAAAAACAACAGCCCAGTCCAACCTAACTTCCCTGGTGCCAAAGCAGCAATGCAAACAGGGTGCAAGTTGCATCCGTTGGGGCAGGTTTGAACCCCCAGAAGCCTCCCCAAGGTAAATATCATACAATACAGCCCTGTGCTTGGGTAGCAGCATGCCCCACCCCTAAACATAAGGTAGCAATAACTACCCAACTCAGGTCTCCTTACATGTGAAAAATGTGATTTAAAAAAATTTTTTTAAACAAAATGTGCCCCACCATGGTCAGAATTGGCCATCATTCCCATTTTTATTTATTAATTCCCATTTTTATACCACCCTTCCTCCAAGGAGCTCAGGGTGATGCACATAGTCCCACCCTTCCTTTTGTCCTTACAACAGTCCTGCGAGGTAGGTGAGGATGAGAGATACTGACATGCCCAAGGTCATTCATGAAGCATCATGGCTAAGCAGTGATTTGAACTTGGATCTTCCAGATCTAAATCCAACTCCCGAAGTACCACACCATCCTGGCTCTCAGGATTTTTTACAGGTGGGAGAACTGTGACAATAGAACTCCTTCCCTACAATTCTGCCCGTGCTCTTAGATCATCTGGGGGGGCCCTTTTGACTGTGCCGCCACTAAGAGATGTGAGAGGGGTGGTGGCCAGGAAGAGGGCCTTCTCGGTGGTGGCCCCCAAACTGTGGAATACCCTCCCCTTAGAACTGAGAACTGCTCCCTCATTGCTAACGTTTCGGCGTGGACTGAAGACCTTTTTATTCAAAAAGCTTTTAATTGTTGACAGGCTGGCTGGCGTTCTTGCTTTTTATATGAAAATCCACGGGGTTTGTTTGTTTTTAGATTTTTTAATTATTGTAAATTATTTTTAATGATTGTTTTTAATGTTGTATTTTTTAAAGTCTGTGTAAGCTGCCTTGTGTGCCCATTGGACAAAAAGGCGGGGTATAAATTAATAAAACAACAACAACAACAACAACAGCAACAACAACAACTGAGGTGCAGTCCACAGTTAATATTGCTGATTAGAGGAGGGGATGGGCAACCAATCCTATCCCGCTGGGTGCAGCAGCACCATAATGCAGCTGCTATATCCTATGGCTCTGGCAAGGCCACTGGAGATCTCTTCAGGGGAAGGGAACTTTTGTCTCCTTCCCCTGAGGATAGCTCCAGGCTCTGCAATGGGGCTTCTCACGTCTACGCTGGCTGTTTTGCAGGTGCAAAACAGAGAGAACCTCTATGTCAGGTTCCATGTTGAGACAACCTCCATGTCCACTAGTTGTCCTTCCAGGGCTGGCGCAAACACTCCCTCCTCCCACAGTGCCAAAAACATGCTTTACAGCACATTAGATCACCTAGTGCCAGCGCTGGAGAAAAGTGCCAGCCCTCAAGGCCAATAGGATTGGACCCTGAAGCTGATTAAATTTCTTGCCCCCCACATCTGCCATGCAAAATACCACACAGGTTACAGTAAAGGTCCATAAGTTTTGTTTTGTTAAATCCCAATTCAATACTGTCTTCTTTCTTTTAGCCCACTTACTGTCGCTCCTGTAGCTTAACATGTTACATTTTACAATAGTGGGTGTTTCATTTTCAGAGAGCAGTGTTTTGGGAGTAGAACATTTGCCAGTCACTATTCATTATATACGTTATAAACATCTCTGAATGACAGGCTAAATTTATGTAATTATTCCACCCAGCCATACTAAATAAATGCTTACATAATAGAGCATTTGCCGTTTAACAAAAGAGTAAATTCAATTTGACAATATCACATTCTCCTTATATTCCAATGCCAAGAAAGATATTAAATGCATCTTGCACCTTCTGGGTAAGTATACAGTTTTTTCCTAGGGCAAAACAAAAGTTCTCCTTTCTCATCTGCCTGCCCACCCAAGTTCAGAAAAATATCTTGCCTCTCTAAAACTCTGTAGCATCTCTGAAGCACCTAACTGTGCTCTGATAATTGAATAGTAGTTGTAGTGAGGGACTATGAAGATGATGACCCAGGTTCAGTTTCCACCCACTACGTAACCCTAGATCTTCTTCTCTCTTATAGACTAATTCAGTGTTTCTGCAATGGAGGGTTGTGATCCACCTGATTGTTGGTGAATCGTGAAGCTGACAAGTATGTTTACATTTGTGCTTACCTAATCTTTTAAAGAATGGAACCTCTTCCATTCAGAGAATTCACACAATGTCTCTGAAAGGGAGTGCTCCAATAATTTCGCAGTGTGTCATTGGTGTGGACAGACAAAATCACTGGGGGCCCTCTATGCTATGCTTTACATAGTCCGAGCAATGTCTGAAGAAGGCTGGAGTGCATGTCTGAAGCCTGTTTGTAGATAATTTCCATTATGAACTTATGGCAAAGATAACACAGGCTAACACACATTTTGCTTCCTTAAACGTTACACCAATTCCTGGGTATATTTGGGGTGCTGATTGCAAAAATGGCATCCATTTTGCCCTATCAAGTTTAGTTTTGGAGACACGGCATAGCCTCTTTAGTGAATGGTTCAAGCAGCTTCCTCATGAGGAAGCCTACAGCATGGCTATACTATACATTTATAGTATAGTAAAGAGGCTATACTATATCACCAAAACTAGACATGATAGGGCAAAACGGATGCCATTTTTGGAATCGGCACCCCAAATTCATATCAAACCACCATAAAGTTTGGGAAAAACTTTTCTGACCCTCAATTTTGTAGGCCTGTGTAATTACTTCATCACATTGGCGTCACTAGGGTTTGCAGTTGTTGGGGCAAAACCCTGGGTGGGGGCATGGCGATGTAGCATTGCCCCATCTCCACTGGTTTTTTGGCTCTCCTTTTTGATAGAACACAGATATTTCAACTTGGTTTGTTTCACTGCTTTCTGCATGATATTACAGATCAATTGATACATAGCACAATTATATTATTCCTACAAACCATGATTTTAGCGATATTGGTCACTAGCGGTGTCACCTCCCCAAGGGGGTCACCTTACTAACACCTTATTGGTTCCATGCTGTGTCATAAGAACATAAGAACAGCCCCACTGGATCAGGCCATAGGCCCATCTAGTCCAGCTTCCTGTATCTCACAGCGGCCCACCAAATGCCCCAGGTCTCTTGTTATCTGGTGTGTTCCCTGGGGCATTTGGGGGGCCGCTGTGAGATACAGGAAGCTGGACTAGATGGGCCAACGGCCTGATCCAGTGGGGCTGTTCTTATGTTCTTATGACACAGCATGGAACCAATAAGGTGTTAGTAAGGTGACCCCCTTGGTGGGGTGACACCGCTAGTGACCAATATTGCTAAAATCATGGTTTGTAGGAATGGTTTGTAGGAATGAACAACATCTCATTGGCTCTTCGAACGATCAGTCTCAGTCTGTTTCAAATTAAGGAAATGTACTTTTTTTGTTACGTGAGACAGTTGCATTTTTGATTTCTGGTTTTTTGACCATAACTTTTGCTAGAATTGATATATTTCACTCTGTTTATTTTCATTGTATTCCACTGTAAATAACACATCAAATGGTATATAACATGATGGCACTATTCCTAGAAAACGCAATTATAGCAATTTTGGTCACTTGTGGTGTCACCCCCCCCTTTGTGCTTCACCCAGTGTGGCCAGCATCCTCCGCACCCCACTACTTTATCAGGGTTTCTCTGTTAAGGTGGGTTGTATGAAGTCATGGAATTGGCCCCGCAGCAACAGATCTCTGCACACATTTTATTTACGGCTTACTTTCCACCTACGCTGACATGACGGGGAATTTACAACTGTACCAAAAGCATTACAAGGAGTAACCTCAGATATTCCACATTTTCCCGGGCTGCATTATGATGGAACATTTGTCATGTCGCCAAATGCTGTGTCAGTTCTGCAGCTGATTTACTGCAACATCTGTAAAAATCAGAGCGGGGGAAGGGACGGGAAACTCTCTTCACTTTGGACTCTACTGTTTCAGAGGCTTATACTGCCACATATCATTTATAAACAGCCAGAACTAGAAAAAGTACCATACTTGCACATCCATAAAAGACAAATACTACCAGGAAAGCACAACTTGGACCTCCTCTTTTAGCCACCTCTCACCTTAGTTGTAGAAAAGAACAATTTCTAAGAGAGAGGAAAGAATGTTGAGAGTGATTTCAAAAAGGTTAGTTGCACCATTGAGTGGACACCATCAGTCTGGCATCAGGTTGCTGGAGACCTTCTGGCAAACCCCTGCCACATGGCTTATTTAGCTCTGTGCCCCCCAGGTGATAAATGGCTCATCCCACCCTTTTCTAAGAAGCATCCCTTAGATTCCCTGCCATAACACAGGGGCCTCTGAGAAATGCTTCAATTTCTCAGCATCACGGCACCATAAGGTTCGCAGAGCACAATCCCAAGATTGTGCTGGGCTGGTGTAAGTCCCTTGCTGTAAAGCATGTCTGCGCGTGGCTATGCATCAGTTCATGGAGGCCCAATCTGGTCTCCGCATCAGTGGGAACGGTTAAGTTCATGCCGGCTAAGTCAGAGTGATGCAGGGGTGTGGGAGGGTAGGAAGGAGGTGTTCCACAGCAGGGGAGGGTGGGCAGGCTGTGGGAGATAGGGGGCGGGACCAGGATCTGGCACTTATGCTGAATCCTAACCCCAGTCCTGGGCAGCTCGGGGAAGCTCTGGGCTGCTCAGATCTGCACCATGCCTTTAGGTGGTGCAGATCCCATGGGGCTGCTGCAGCTTTGCCAGGAGTAAGGGGAAGGAATTGAAACCTTCCCCTTGCCAGGCTTCCCCTAAGGGGAAGGAATTCCCCTTGCCCCTGGCTGACCCGCAAATGGCCCCAACCCTGATCTAGATGAGGGGCAAGCCACCCAGTCATATTGCTCCAGGGCAGGTTAGAATGGACTCAGTCAAGTTTCACACCTCCTGCCAATGATACTGGGAATGCAGAGGTCAGCCTGGTTAGTTCTATGTTCAGATGTGCATAAGTTCTCAGCCAATCATGGCATCCCATGATTTAATTATCTTCATTTGTATAGCCCAGTATAGCAATTGAAAACCAGAAACACTCAGAGGGCCCAATCCAATCTGATTTCCCAGCACTGATGCAGCCATGTCAACAGTGCCAAACAGCTGTGCCAAGAGGGACTTTCCAGCACTGATACAGCTGTGCCAAAAGCTGTGCCAATGGCTGGCAGTTGTGCCAACATTTGTTCCCTTAATTCAGAGCTGCATTGCAGCTGCATCAGTGCTGGAACATTGGATAGGATTGGATCCACAATGATTTTTCCTTGCAGTAGTAACTTAAAATTTAAGGGCCAGTCTGAGGCCTGCAGAGGTCAATAGAGTGGGTCATGGGCCCGGCCTGACTCAGAAGAGGCCTCCGGGGCCTCCTATTAAGGCCTTGCAGGACTACCCAGGAACATCGCATTGAGACCCACTCACAGAGGGCGAGGTGGGTCACAGCACTGAAAAGTTTGGAACCACTGCTCTAGAGAGGATTCTTTCTGCTTCAGACAGGAGGATGGACTAGATGGTTTCAAAGACTTCTTCCAACGCTGTGATTCTATATTATTGAAGTTTTATTTTTTCTTTCATAAATTAGGGGTCTGATGACACATGATACCACAATCTTGCAAAAGCTAAGCAGGTCTAGCATGTTTAGGTCTGAACTATGCTTGGCCAGGACCATCTGAAAAGCCCATCTGTACCCCCTTGAGCTCCACAAAGAAAAGCAGGATAAATTCAATATTATAGTAAAATCAATAATCAGTGAAACATCTCTAATTGGCAATAGTCTTGAAATAAAGCAGTTCATTCCTCCCAGAAACCTTAGAAGGGGGAAATGTGACATCTCCTGGCGTAGATATTTTCAGCTACTCAGACCCTGTTGAAGACAGTATGCCAGCAACCTGGTTGTCACTATAGCTTCATTGCCATTCAGTTTTGCACAAGCTGGACCTCTTTGACCCCTTTGCTAATAATCAATTGGCAGAACACTTTGTTCTTCAACTTATCAAGAAAACTCAGCCCATAATATTGAGCAATCCAAGACTATAAAGCACTGTTAGAAATAAGACAGACCAGTGCTTCTTGCAATTGTTGTATGTCTCTGTGCAACCTGAAGGCATTCTAGATCCAATATCATACAAGTTCTACATTCAGTTTCTATCCCCTACTATGCAATACCTGCATGACTCTCAAAGCAACCAGCTTAAACTTTTTGCATCGCAAGGGAAAACAAGCACAGAACTCTTTGTATATAAGCATAGTGTTGAGATTAAACATTTAGGGCCCAGATCTATCCAGCACAGGAGCAGCGGTGCCCAAAAGATGCCCACTGTATCCTGTGCTGGATTTGAGCAGGCTGGAGGTCTCCTCAAACTAAGGGGACTAATCAGAGTAAGAGTAAAATAGCACAGACTAGAGAAGCCCCATTGCAGGGCTTGGGGCTTTCCCCAGAGACCTTTGGCTGCTTCCTGGCACCCACTGGATACAGCGATAGCCACTTTGGCGCCATTGCTCCAGCTGGCGCCAGGAAGCTCAAGATTGGGCTGCCTACCCATGGAGGTTTGGCCAGTATGAGATGTGCCTCAGTACTGACACTGAAGATAAAGCCATTAGGATGTTGGAGATGGCAGGAGCTTCCTAAAGAGCAGTTGTTACTACAACACACTATGAGGAAACTACAACACATCATGTGCACAGAAAGTCCGTTCTCACATTCTTGCAAGAACTGCCTGACATCAGGTGGAGGCCTGGGAGCCTTAGTAACGCATGAATGGACTTCAACCCTTTTTACCCCTTTGCATACATTTGCCGGCCCTTGTTTCACCTCCTAACCTCAGAGTATTTGGCAGCAGACCTGACAATGTCTTTGTGTTTTCTCATACAAGCAGGAATCTGTATAACTGGGGTCCACAAATGGTATTTGCGTACTAGGTATTTGCATCCTGATCAAATGTGACATGGTCATTGGTGTCCCTGGACATTCACGTCTCATTTTTTTTGCATCCCACTAGAACTGGGTAACAAACTTCATCTTAGCTTGTACAGTTAGCTTATAGCCCATCTTACATATGCTAAGCGTCTTATCCCAGCTCTAACCCTACCTTTGAGTTTTAAAAACAAATTGAGTGTTAGGAGAGATAGGACAGACACATGAAAATACTTCTTTACTCAGCATGTAGTTAGTCTGCGGAACTCCTTGCCACAAGATGTGGTTATGGCACCTGATATAGATGCCTTTAAAAGGGGATTGAACAAATTTCTGGAGGAAAAGTACATCACGGGTTGCAAGCCATGATGGGTATGTGCAACCTCCTAATTTTAGAGGTAGGCTACTTCAGAATGCCAGATGTAAGGAGGGCAACAGGACACAGGCCTCTTGTCGTCCTGTATGCTCCCTGAGGCATTTGGTGGGCCACTGTGAGAAGCAGGAAGCGGGACTAGATAGGCCTATGGCTTGATCCAGTGGGGCTCTTCTTATGTTCTTACATCTAAGCACACATATATTGGGACACAAATATCTGGGATGCAAAAAGAAAGGAACAAATGTCCAATGCCAGAACGCATTTGACTGGGACACTGTTGTTCAGGACACAAAGGTCCTGTTAGCTCCACAAATGTGTGGAGAGCCTACACACACAGGTGCCACTATTCAGACCACTATGGAACAAAAGCAGAGAGGTTGATATAAGAGCTGGCAGTCGTGCTGACAGTAGGCACAGGATAGATACCAACAGCCTCATCTCCCCCTTCCCATGTTCAATGAACATTGGGGATAAAAGCACAAACAGGGTTCAGCTGACCAGGAAATGCAATAGCATTGCAGCTTTTTGAAGGGCCTTTGCATAAAAATAAAGTGACATGCAAATTAAAGCTTATTTCTAGTGGGTGTGTTTAGGAATGGGGTGCACACGTTATTTCAGCTTTCACTCAGAACGTGATCTTTAGTCAAAGTCCTTTCCTGTGAATGTTCAAATCAAATCACTTTTAAAGATCTTAGCAAAAGACCTTGCAGGAAAGCAAGAGGTGGAAAAGAATGATTGATGTTAAATACTGTTTTACATGTATTGACAACTGCAACATGGAGGCATCAAATGATTTCCCATACTCATTTCTCCAGTGGGTTCTAACCTGGTTTCTGCATCATTTTACTTTGATTTCTTTCTGATACTTGCAAAGTCACAACTGGTATGAAGCCTAGGTGAGTGCACTCGAGAAGAACCAGACACCGCTGTGATTGAGTGAGCAAATCGCATTTAGGATTTCCGACATCGTTGACTCAGAGCTTGATGGCTAACCCAGGAAAAATTAATTTCTTTCAAAACACTGTTAATTATCCCCAAATGCTGATATCAATGTCTGTCACCGCATAATCACATCTGGCAACAATGAAGACAAATTAACAGTAAGGCTCAGAAAACCTGGCCATTCGATAAACAAAAGCATGAAAAATCCATTCTGAACAGGGAGACCACCAGTGACTGAAGATGGATTAACTTCCTGTCTCCAATAGTAGGGTCTAAATTAAAGAGGGAAATTACATTGCAATCTGGATACCAGGTTCCTGTGTGGGGAGAGGAGGGGGTGGCGGCGAGACCTGGATTTGACTTCATTAGGCAAGGGAAACCTTTGCTCCAAACTTATCCTCTGATAGATGCTGCTCTACCGTTCTGTTCCAACAGCTGCTTTCAATTTAGCTTAAAAGTCTGACAACTATATAAATTTGCACCTTCAAAGTGAATGAATTTTGAAGAAAAAAATAAGAGTTCTGTAGGATTAGCCAAGAAAGAGGCGTGCGGGTCTCAGGCTCATCGCTGACACTGTGAGTTCACAGCTTTCAGGAGGCCTGGAGAACCAAGGAAAACCAAGGAAATTAATTAATTAAAAATTAATTTAGCAATTATGTTTAAATACTAAGCTTGGATTTTTTTTTTCACCCCAGAAGAGAAAAATCCAACTTTGATTGGAATGGTGATTATGTTTGAGGGCTCCCAGTTTAAACTTGATCCGCAAAGCCTGAAATGGATTATCCAACCTGATGGGCGTCCAATACTACCTAAGTTCCCCCATGTAGGTGCAGGGGCACTGGCGTGGTTTCCACTGCATCCCACGGGTGAATTTTGACAGCTGGAGATCTTGAGGAAAGGCAGAGGTTGAAAACCACTCTAAGTGTGTGCAGGGGAGTGGGGATGGCAGTGGGGACAGGGGGAAGGCAGCGACGTGATCCCCGCATCAGCCTCTGCAGGGCTCTCCATGCTGCGGAGACCCTCGACATCGTGACTACGACCATTTCTGGTTTTGTGTTCGTGAAACCAGAAGTAGTCATGATTGTGATTCTTACTGGTTCTCCAGCCTGGGAAGTCTGGCACAGGGGCTCCCCGCACCCTGAAGAGGCTGCTGCAGGTTCTGGTAAGTGGTTGCAAGCCCCTGCGCCTTTTCAAAGTGGTGCGATCCAGCAGATCGCATCCCTGCCTTCCCCCTGCCCCCACACTCACTGCTGCTCAAGCGCTCCCTGAGAGTTTGGGACCCACTGCCTTATGGACTGTACTGCAGACAAACTGGTCAATTTCTTTTTTAAATCAACATTTTCATTTCTCTGAACAAGAACCTGCTGTATTTCTGATTTATTACAGTGCTTCAAATGCACAAGGCAACCCAATTTATTAAAAAGTGATGTGCAAATACGATCATGTTACCTCCCTATAACATGGAATGTCAATTTTAAAAAAAACAACACAAACATTACAAACAAAAACTGTACATGTCTTGACATTAGTTCAGAATGCTTTAGCACCCATTTCAATAAGAGACAGAGACAATTCTAACCAAGCTTCGAACACCGATGTAAGGGCAATGCAGATCCAAGGAAAGGGAACAAGCATTCCCTTACCTTGTGGAGGCGTCTGTGGCTACCACCCAACTGCAGGATGCAACTCATGCCCCACTGGCACAGCTGTGTCAGTGCTGGAAAGCTGGTTAGGATCTGAGCCTTAGTAACAAATGCATAGTTATTATTCACACCATTAATTTACAAAAAGGTACCATTTGGTTAAAACAAAGCTAAAAATAATTAGAAATATATTCTATAAGGAATGTATAATCTGCATAAAACTGTATAATGTTTCGGCAATAAAACTGTTATCTGTATAAAAATGTATTTCCTTTGTTCCTGAATCATAACTCTATTTTTTTTTTAAACCCAACCTTTTAAATGTTTTTTTCCCCTTTTTTAAATTAATGTCCGCTTTGAGGTAGTATAGTTCTTTGGTTCATAAATCAGCTGAAGAAAAAGCAGCTATGTATCCAAGTCAGTAAACTGAAAAGTAGGAGTCCTAAAGTTTTCAGTGGCCTGTCTGTTAATACAATTGCTCTTGTCCTCTTCAGGAAATGTCCTGCCCTTTCCACTATCGTCCTCAGAGTCCAAGTCCAAGTCTAATGATTCATGAGGATAATTTTGGGAGGCTTTCGGCTGCCTGCAGCTTGGAAAGGAATCAAACTGATGTCTCCATATAGGTTTTCCAAATGTTCCTGGGAATGAAAAGCACAGAACACATATTTTTTAATTAACTTCTCTATAAATTATAAATCAGAAAAAAAGCCCCAAACAAAAAACTGGAAAAGTTCACAAAAACAAGACCTATGAAATATTCTTATATTTGATTTACCTTTATACCTTCACCTCTTGACAAAGTTCCTGCTGAAATGCGTTGAGCATAACTGACATATTTCAAAATAGTCAACTGTCTTGGCCCAGCCAAGAGCTATATAGCATGCATCTACACTGGTATTGCTAGGTTTTATGGGAACTGCATGAGCAAATGGATACTGTATGTGTTATTCCAAAACCGGATCCTGCAACCAGGGCTGTGTGCAATAGCTAAGAACAAGAAGATGGGCCCGGCTTCAGGAGAAGGATGCTGGGTTCAGTACTGTCTCTACTAATGTACAGATAAGTGGTTTTCCAGGGTCTTCTGTGCAGCCCTAGATGCTCTGGCATGCTTTGTTGCATTGAGGTCAAGAGCCTCACAGAGGAAGGATACTGCCATTCCATCATGAACATTTCTAGTGATCTGCACAGCTGCTGGTTTATCTCAACCCCCACAGAATCTTCCTGGTACTATGACAGACTAGGCCAGAATTTTCTATCCCCTGCTAATCAGGCAAAGAGGCACTTTTTAAACTGATGTTCTCTTATATTTTTCAGGGGAATAGCAATTCTCTTCACCCTAACATGGTGTCTTTCCAGTGGCTGTTGCTGGTGTCTCTTCACCATCTCTCTTTAAACTGTGAGCCCTTTGGGAATAGGGAGCCATTTATTGACCTGTTGTGATGCAAACCGCTTTGTGAATTACTTTTTATTAAAAAGTGGAATAGAAATATTTATTAGTAATCATCATCATCATCATCATCTCAGTTCTGCTTACGTCATTTCCTTTCAACCAAAGGAAGTACGGCATGTTATGAAAGCACAACAGACCACTAGTAATGACGGTTTTTAGAACCAAAACAACACCCATCTTATTGGTTTGCTAATCACAAGCATCACATGCAGCTTTTAGTCAATAGTTAAAACATACCCATGAACGTGTTACTTGGATTAATAGAAGGCAGCTCCTGGCTTCTATTAAAATCACATGGATCCATGTTTCGATGTGAACTTCTTGTTCCACTCTCTTCACTTTGAGTGTAAATGGAGGGAAGCAATTTGCTGCTTGGAGTGTACATTCCAGAAATGCTCATATAAGGATCTTCAGATGGGTGGGAATATGGGTAATATTCCTTTTTTTTTAAGCAGCTAGAATCGTAGAGGTCCAAACACACTGCTCTGTGCTCTGGGTTGCAGCCTTAAACACACGAAATGCAACACAACACAATTAGATTAGCCTCAAGGAGCAATGCTCTCATAAGCTTAAAAAAATGAATAAAAACAGATATAGGTAGATGTATACATAGATTACCTGAGTGGTATACCTCAAACACATCTGGGCCACATATATTCCCTTTCAAATACAGACTTCCTGATGTTCCCAGATAATGACATAAAAATGGATCCGTCACTGCTTCAAGGTCATTTTCACTGCAATTATCTATGTGACAAATTCCTTTAAAATGGAGATGAAAGATGTAATTTAATATATCCTTTTATTGTAGTTGTATGTTTTTAAAAAATATGTGCTATGTGTTCATACAAAGACAAATTCAGCTCATTGAAAGCAATACCTATTCTGAGGAAATCAATATTACCAATTATACTTATGGGTTCAAGGAATCCTGGCTGTGAGAATTTCCAATCTTAGAGCTTCCCAACCTTTTAATTGTGGAGACCGTCCGTCCAGTTACAGAGATTGGCCAGAGAGTCTCCTTAGGTGTGTTTGTAGAATTGAATAGGCAGTGGAACTTCTTACCCTTCTGGAAAAAACTCCCCAAGTTTCAAAAACAGGTTGTTAAAAGCGTGCAGGAGCTTTTAAGGAAGAAAAAATGCTTGCCCAAATTCCTCCCCTCTTTCAGCAGCACTTACTGTTCCACTGCTCTGTGTGGGCATAGGGCAGTGGTTCCCCAAATTTTTTGACTGGTGGCTCCCTTGATCTACTGAGCCATTGGCCACAACTCCCCATTAGGGCAATACCTCTATACTTTATATAGGGCAGCAGATTTTTTTGTAAAGATTCCATGGCTCCTCTGGCTGGTTTCCATGGCTCTCTGGGGAGCCACAGCTCATGGCTTGGGAACCATTGGCATAGGGAAATCCTGGGCAGTCACATCTATGGTCCACTTCTTAGAAGGGTGGGCATGGCTTATGGCCAGGATGCCCAGGTCATAGACGTGACGGTCCAGAACATCCCTGTGCCCACATGGGTGAAGAATGAAGTGGCAGAGCAGTGGAACCGTTAAGTGCTGCTTAGGATGGGGAGGGAGTTTCCATTGCACAGCAATCTCCAGCTTTGAGACCGCTGTCCTAGAGTAGGATTAGGCAAAACACAATCTGTTATTTGCTTTTAGAAGACCCACCTGCCAAAAACAATCTTTCCGCTGTAGGAAAGGGGCATGTGTCTCACAGCACCAGTCACGGAGAACAGTGAAGACATGCTTAATTTTTTTAAAATGTGAAACTTGAGAGGATGTTAACTTGGAAGAGAAACCTTTGGAAATGGTTTGAAAAAGGGAAGAACAGAACTTCTCTGTCCATAGCAAGGGGCCCAGGAGCCCAATTTTGAGCTGCCCGACACGTGGGGCTACTGCGGAGCCAACATCCTGAGTGCAACTGGGCAGCCACCAGTGGCTCCTCAGGGGAAGGGGACATTCATCCCCTTATGTTGCCCTCTCTGTCCCCTTATCCCTCTCTGTCGCCAGGCACTTCGCCTGGAGCGCCTGACAGCAGATTGCCAGCCTCTGACCGGCTTGCGCTGGGCCAGCTCCGGTGCTGAGCTGGTGCTAACCTCTGCCTTACGGCATGTTTGCAACATAAGAACATAAGAACAGCCCCATTGGATCAGGCCATAGGCCCATCTAGTCCAGCTTCCTGTATCTCACAGCGGCCCACCAAATGCCCCAACAGTACGTGCCAGCAGTGAGCCAGTGCGCACTGGCTCAGATTGGGCCCTAATTTTGCTCTCTTGCCCAAGACACTTGGCAGTGACATGCACATTATTACTTTCACTGACCAGTGGCTAAAAAACATGGCTCTGGCTTGAAAATAAAATGAAAAACATACAAAAAAAACATTCACGACAAATGTACCAGAATGTACCAAAAACGTGATATTTCCCCCATCTCCCAAAACTCAAGCAGCAACAAACCTGCCTCTGTGCTACCTCTCTCTATGAATAATAGACAACAATGGTTGCATCCCAGATGTCAAGTACAGTACGCTTAAATTTAAATGCTCACCATTGCTATCTCTTTGTGGTAAGAAATATCCTCCCATGGATGAGGATGAGGATGACACAAAATGATGCTGACTTCCATTCTCTGATGACCCATATCCCTCCTGCCTTTCAGCAAGAGTGCCTTGGGATGACAGATAGCTTGGAATATCAGCAGGCAGGTTGGTCTCATCTGTGATGAAGCAAACACACGCACACACAGGTCATGCTGTGCATCAAGGTGTTATGCAATATTTTTAAGCTAGTGACTTCCACAGGGCCAGTTTTGAAAAGCCGTTTGCTCTTTTGAAACCGAGTCAAGAGACACAAATATTTCTGGAGGAAAAACATTCTGTAGGGTAACCACAAACATGCTTGCATATGCTTTGCCGGTGCCAAGCTTCAGTTTACACACCTGTGTTTGTGATGCTACAATCTTCATTTCTTCTCCTTGTGTGGTATATGATGACCACCCACACAAGGGAAGTGCCCACCACACAGCAGACCACAGCTATGATCACAACGCCCACTGTGGCCCATCCGTCGTCATCCAAAGACGGGGCAGCATTGGGGGGAGAATCACAGGTCGGAGTGGGAATGACGTTCAGGCGGATGTTGCCTCTCTCCGTTCCAAGAGTATTGGACATTTCGCAGGTGTACTTCCCGGCATCTTCAAAGTCTGCGTCCACAATGATAAGCAACTGGTTCCCAGCGGCAAAGAAATGCCTCTCTGTCACTACTAAAGTGCTGTCATCTTTGGTCCAGTTAAGTCGAGGTGGAGGGCTCCCGCCAGCAATGCACTGCAAAACTGCTGTTTCGCCTTTAGTCACCGTCCGGTCCAGCAACGGTCGCAGAAATGAGGGCGTTTCTGAAAAGGAAGCAAAACTATTATTGCTAGCAACATGAAATGAGAAAGAGATGCCCCACCTCAGTGGCGTCGCTAGAGGGGGTGGAAAGCACTAAGTTTTGAGGGAGCCTCACTGTGGTGTGCAAGCAGACCCTCTCCCCTTTGGAGTCATTCTGGGCAGGCGTACGCCTCCGTTTTGCTCCCCTGCCCAGAATGACTCCAAAGAGGAGGGGGTATGCTTGCACACCGCAGTGAGACTCCCGCAAAACTTAGTGCTTTCCACCCCCTCTAGCAACGCCACTGCCCCACCTGAATACTCTGAATCAGCCAATATTCATTGATCACTGAATAACAAAACACCGACCCACCAGTTTTCACAGGTCAGTCACATTTTAACTCACCTAATACCGTTAATGTTGCATTAGCTGAAATGCTCCCTGCGGTATTCTGAGCCGTGCAGCTGTAAACACCGGTGTCCTCGATTTTGACATCCACGATAAAGAACACATCGTCCTCGGGCATCACATGCATGCGCCTCTTGCGTGCCGCCGGGAAGTCAGTGCCACCATCCTTCTGCCAAGCAATCTGCGGCACTGGGTGGCCAACTGCAGCACATTCTAGTCGTGCCATTGCTCCTGCGCGAATAGTCAGGTCCATGGGCATTTTGGTGAATGAAGGAAGCACTAGAGAGAACATGAGAAATGCACAAAAATGCAACTGATTCCATAAACCACCATCAGCTTAGTCAGTATAGGGGCAGTTGTTTGCATAATGCTTACACACTGCAAGCAGGGTCTACAATAGGGGTCTCCAAACCCTGGCCCGGGGGCCAGATGCGGCCTGCAGAGAGCCTCTATCCAGCCCACGGCCAGCCTCTGATCCCCTGAGATCTGGCCCAGTTGACCAAACACAACGAGAGTTGTACTTGGGGGGTGGGGGTGGGGGTCGATTAAAGTGTGTGCTTTATTTCTTGGGCTGTGTTGGTGCTTGGAGAAATCATGGACATTTGAGCCCATTCATTCATTCATTCATTCAAGTTCCATCTCATATGTATTTATTTAAATTTGATATTAATGTTTTTCCCCGGCCTTTGACACTGTGGCAGAAATTTGATGTGGCCGTTTGACCTAAAAGCTTAGAGACCCCTGGTCTACAACATAAACAATTCATGGATAGTTGTCCATTATTTTCCCAGGGTTGTCAACTCATTTCAGTCTAGAGACGGGTCTCCAAACATTTCCGTACAAGGGCCACATTGAATATTTTACACATTTTCGCAAGCCGGAAAAAAAAAAAAATCTGTTTTATAAATGAATGAAATTTAAATGAAGGGTGTATCAGAACAATGAAAAGATCTTTGAAGATTCTAATGATTAGGATTTGTGCAAAGACAATAGTTACTCACAGAGATGATATCAGAAGCAGGGCTCGACATGAGCCACTTATATAGGGCAGTGGCAAGCAATGTATGGCACACAGTCTCTGCCTGACCCATTGAGGAAACTCTGTTTGTTACGATTTGTTTATGCACGTGCAAAAATGATGCTATTTCCTCACTGCAACTGTTTTACGGCGTTGCCGTAAAGTCAACATGTAGAGACCTGATTTGTTTTATCAGTTAACATTGAATAATTATGGTTTGAGGGTCACAAAGCATATGGTCCAGGTGACTGAAATGAGGGCTAGCAAAGCTGACACCGCTCTGGCCATACAGAAAGACGTGCGGCAGACAGAACTACACATTAAGTATCTCACCATGTGGTTGGGGAAAAAAATATATTTTAAGTTGCTATGGGCAGGATAAAATCTTGTGGCAGGCTGCATGTGGGTCCCAGGCCATAGTTTGGAGACTCCTGGTCTAGACTACGCCAAATGCAACCATAAGCATGTGCAAGTAGCTTTTGAAGAAGGGTCTGATTCTAAGAGAAGTTAGACTCGGGACACTCCACTGCAACAGGGATACTCTCTTCTAACTCACCTTGCCCCAAGTGATAACATCATGACTACATTGCAGTGTCTTGACATTTGTCAGCAATATACCACCCTGTAATGCAATTTTATTTGATTATTTATTGCTTTTTCTCTATTTGCTATCTGGATATATCTTGAACTGCAGTAGTTCAAGAGTAGTCACTTGGACATAAGAATTCTGAGGAACCAAACCACATAAAGACAAATTGAATACAAAATATTCTGATGTACTGACCTGGGGAAAACACACGTACAAAACAGCGTTATCTTAGAAAAGGGCTGCATATGTTCACACGTGTTCTTGTTGTTGATGCTGGGTTTTACTCTGTGATCTCCAATTCCTCTCTTAATGAATTTTTTTTTTGCACTCAAACATCCCATCTCCATAAGCACAATTAATATTTTTCTATGCCAGCCCACAGCCCTCTACATTTTAAGCTTTGCAGTTTTAAGGCTGAAACTTCGTAACGAAAGTCAGGCCTGCATAAATCTTTTATATTCCCTTGCATATAGTTGGGCATGTTAAATCAGAGGCATCCTCCAGGAGCCAACAGTTACCCAACAGCATGTGTACATTATGGAGATATTCTAGTGACGCCTTTCGGATGAAATTTTGTACTGCGTATTTTTGTGTCGCCTATAGGTAAATCTAGAATGCTTACTGTTCACTGTAAGTTTAGCTTTGATGGAGTAGGATGATCCAAAGTGATTTGAAATAACACACTGGTATTTCCCTTCATTGCTGAATTCAACATTGCGCAGCCTAAGAATGGTGGTGTATTCCATCACTTCACCACCCTGTGCCCTGAGATGTGCATAATTCTCCATTTCGGCATCATGGAGTAATTCATTGTCCTTCTTCCATGCAAAAGTCATTGGGGAATCGCTGCTGCTGGCAGCTGAACAGATAAAACTTAAATTGGAACCTTTGATTGCCGACTGGGTTTCAGGCTGGACAGTTATCTGTGGTTTTGGAAAATCATCTGTAAATATGAGAAAGAATAAAAAGTGAATTGCAAGAATAAAGGTCACGTGATTTCTTTTCGGGGGGGGGGGAAGGAGAGGACAGTGAGAGACCAGAATTGTTAGCCTTTTATTATATCTTTGAAAGAGTAAAAATCAAATTTCTAAAAAGGAAGAAGGCAAAATAACCACAAGCAGAGTAATTTCACTCTCTAAAAAACAGTTCACCATTGCTCCATTCAGAGCAGGTGACTGTAAAGTGGCATGTTCAGCCTTGGGAAAACAGGAACAAAACACTGCATACAGAAAACATCATAGAGAAGGGTCTCACCTATATTTCTTCCTGACTTGCTACTTTTTAAAAAAAATTAAAGCATTTACATCAACAGCCCCTCCCCCTACGCAACATGGAGTCACCAGATTGTGCTTGCATTGATCACGGTGGCGGCGGGAGGGGGGGCTGAGATTGCGTGTTCAGGCAGGCTGTGAGACCTGGGGCATTCCTGGTCAATCAGAATGGCCAAGGGGCTGGACATTTTTCCATTGTTAAGAGGCCAGGCCTCTAAGTGCTTGGCCACCACGCTTGTGGCCTAATCACCCTCTCTCCCTTTGATCCTGTTGATTTGTTATTGACTTCCTTGTTATGGACTGTATCAGCTGCTGGTTAATGGAACTAGGAAGAAATTTCAGCAAGCCTTGCTCTTATGATGGATCCAAGTAGGTCAATTATAGAAACTAATATATATAATGGAACTAGGAAGAAATTTCAGAAAGCCTTGCTCTTATGATGAATCCAAGTAGGTCAATTATAGAAACTAATAAATAAATTTGTGCAGAACTCTAGGAACGTTCACAACAGGCCAAATGTGTTCACAGTGGGCCAAATGTGGCCATCCAAAACAGGCTGCAGTCTGGGGACACCTTACCCAAGGGAACATGATTTTTTAACACCTCAAAGCACTGAATCCTGGTTTTCTGTGTCATGTTTCACTGTTTGTTCGTAACTAACATGTTCCAGTGCTAGATGTGGGGCACTGGGGTTGGCATAATGGTTGAGGCGGTAGGGACAGAACCCCCTCTACCCTTCCTTCCCTTTAGGAGACCCCACCTAGAAGCACTGGGGGTCCCAAGTCAGAAGGGACCAGCTTTTTCTTCCTGCTTCAGGCAAGTAGCTTGCTGGAGTTGACTGGCCTACATCTGGAGTCCTCCAGGTGAACCCTGCCACTCCAGTCGCAATCCCACTAGACAGATTGAGGAAACACTGTCAGCAGTTAGGCTGCCATTTGCTCAAATAACTCGAGCATTTCTCAAAGTGGCAGCAAAAGAATTGCTCTCTAGTCATGTTGTTTACTACTTTTTATTAACCAGCTTTGCTAGAGGGCCAATCCGACAGGTTGTGTGCCAAAGGCCACGACTATCCTTCCCAAACAGGCCCACTGGCAAGTTTCACGGTGACAAGCACTGCTATGTCCATATTGCTTTTCAGTAGCATAGCTACAAGAGGGCGGTGTGGTAAGTATTACAGGCGCTGCAACACATCATGTCACTAAGCGGCCCCTCCCACTCGCCATTGGAGCCGTTCTGGACAGCTGCCCAGAAAGGCTTTGACGGTGAGTAAGAGGGGCTGCTTGCACAGTGCACTGTGGTGCCTTCAATACATACCGTTGTGCCCCCGCCTTGCTATGCTGATATTGTTTTTTCACCTCTGGGGTAGCAAGAGAGAGGAGTGGAGACTATGGTCCAGGGGATTATGGTCCTTTGATGTGTCTGTACATAATGTGGCAGTCCATGATAGGAAAGTTCATTTGCAGATCAATGAGAATATTTTCTATTTAGATGATATGGCACATCCAACACTGATTTCGCGTTTGTAATATTTTTGAAAAATTGCCTCTGGGACATAAATTCATCATCTTTTGATAGCTTTGAGAAGTACAAATTACATCAATTTTGAATTATAAAGACAAGGAAACGTGTAAGCGCACACTTTTATCTTTGTTAAAATACTCTTTTCTGAGCTTCTTTCCTTTCCAGAACCTTAACCTGGCATGTTGAATTAGCTTCTCAAAACCACACACACACAGAGAGAGAGAGAGAGAGAGAGAGAGAGAGAGAGAGAGAGAGAGAGAGAGTTGTTTTCATTAAATTTATAAAGGCATGTGGTTTTTTTTTTCTCTTGCTGAGCATTATAATGAATGCAAGGATGGGTATTTGAATTATGGTCATTCAGATGCAATGTCCTGAGAATTAAGTAGCAAACTATTTCTAGACTGCAAATATATCTTCAAGCGACACTTCCCACTGAAACATTAAAATGATAACTAGGATATGAAGATCAAAAAGTGTTTACTCGATTCAGTAAATTTGTTCAGCTCACTAAAGCAAGCTGAATTTTGTCTTAGTCCTGGAGATGCTGTGCAATAAGATTAATTCTAAGAAGAGCTCTCTCAATTAGACGTTAAGAATTTATTTTTAAAATTACCAAGACGCCAGACTGTGCAGATGCTATAGTGGATATCATATTATGGAAGCAGTGACAGACTGCAAATGGGGTCTCAACAGATGAATGTCTCTGACTTCCATTCAACTGAAGGCATGACTTTCTTTTGTGGCTCAGTTTCATGTACCTAAAAATAAGATCAATTATGCTTTTTGACCTACTGCTACCATTAGCTGGATTTTAGAGCTTTCCAAGGCAAAGCATACTTCAAACAAAAACTTCATTTCTGCTCCTTGTTTTGGCTATATAAACTAATTTGTTTGAATGTGTGAATGTAACCGTGTACAAAACTGCAGCCCTCCTTTGCTCATGGCTGCCAACCATAGTCATGAACTGTGACCACAAAAGTGTAGTATTGACAGTGATTCAGCAAGAAAGAAATTCATGAACAGGGACACAATTATAACTAACATTCTAGATTTGAACCTCCCAGTTACCTAACATTATATGTTCCCACTGTGGGGACAAAGGAAGTCCATTTACTAGTACAGGATACCCATTAAAAGGCTCCCTAACCTAGAGAAGCATCTGCTGGAACGAGTCAGAGACCCCAGTCTGTGGCCATTAGGTGTAGCTTGTGAACACTGTGGCCAAGGCCCTTGGGTGTGATGACTGGTCTGGTTTTTCAGGGAAACAAAATAATTTGTAGTTTGCCATCTGTAGGTCTAGTGAACAGTCTTTTGGTTGTGTAGTTCTGGGAAAAGTTTATGGACTACCATGGGAGTCAGTGGAGGAAACTAACACAGGAGGAGTGCAGTCCGCTGAAAAGTATCTTTCTGAGATGTCCAGACACCATTATAGCCAGCTTGTATGGAAAATGGTGCACTTGGTATTTATAGATATTATGGCATAACCTATTTCAGGATAGCCCCGGAAGCTGAAAATGCAGGAGAACTTGCAGGAGTTAATTCACTGGCCACCTCACCCACCCTATTCAGGGAATCTGCTATTACGGTTTGGGGGCCTGATAAGTGTATGGCCATATGAAGATACTGTGGAGGCACCAAATCTACAAACTCAAACTCACAAAACTGGGCAACAGTTTTGAAAACTGTTCCATCTTATCTGATGATGTGAAATTCTGCCATTTTGCCTGTGTATCTGTGCCCATTTTGCCTTTTTCTCTGTGCCTTGGAACAGAGAAAGAAAGGGCAGTAGAGTTCTATGCACAGCCCATAGCCAATCACCATTTTGTGGTGGTTTAAGTGCAGTGTCCTCGCTGATCCTCAGGAAACACAGGAGTAGTCTTGGAAGCCTGTTTGGCAGCTAGGGTGGATGGGGGAGGTCAGAACTATGGAAGGTATCAAAACCAAAACAGATGTCACTGATGGTGGGGTTAGTGATACTTATGGTCTGTGACAGCCCAGTGTTAGCAACCACAAAATGAAGCGTTGAGTCTTGTAGTTACATCTGGCCTGCTTAGTAAATGTCTGAGGATGTGAACAAGAATCCACTTAACACTGATTAAGGATTAGCTTAAACAAATGATTGTGTCTGTACCCGCAGCTATATCAACGTTTAAATGACATCTGTTACACTATATGTGTGGGAGAACTAAAGCTAACATGGATGAACTAAAAATGTAAGGCCATGCTCAGCTAACTGAAGATGAAACAAAGATAGAAGAGGCTCCCAAACTAGATAAAAAGCACAGTAAACTTTTTTTTTTCAAAAAGAGAGCCAAGGAGATAATTCTTCATGCTTCATGAGCTGCTGATACTATGGCAGTCAAAAGAGGAATATAGGAGTGCTCCCTTATCTGCGGGGGTTCCATTCTGGAACCCCCTGTAGATACCTGAAACCATGAAAATAGGCGAACGTCCATTCCCGCATTCAGGGGGGGCTGTCCCCCCCCCGGGAAGGTGAGGGGAGCTCAGTCCCCTCTCCTAAAGAGGAGAGTGAGTTCAAAAGCCCGAGGAATTATAAGGCATTAAAAATGTCACTTCTGGTTCCTCCGTGAAATTGGAAGTTGCATTTTTTTTTTGTATCGTAGAGCTCAGTCTGAGCCCAGCAGAGGTTGGGGGTGGAAGTCTTCTTGCCTCTGAAGGAGATGCACATGGAGGTGTGCATGCATGGGGGGAAGGACCCAATCTGTGGATACAGGATCCATGGATATGGGGGCTCATTGTAAATGGAAAGGTGCTTGCTCTGTTCAGTGTGGCATGCACAGATGCCAAAAAGCAGGCAGGCATAGCTACTTCTTGTATAGAACTCTCAGCATTCCGGAGATGTAAGACAGAACCAAGACCACAAAGAAGTAACACTGTTTTAAAGATGGCCATCTCATTTTTGATCTGCATTTGCTACAAAACTTTCTGATCTTTCCATAATTAATATAGTTTATATATGAAGAACTTCTGCATTTTATGAAGAGCACAAAGAATGCATCAGTCTAAACATATCAAACTATGACATGTTTAGAAGAGTGTGGTATCCACATTTAAAGCCTAAGCATAAACATTTGCCACCACAAACCACTGATTTTTCCCTTTGTATACACTGTGTAAGCGTGCAGTCCATGAAGTTAAGTCATAAAATGTCACTCCTCATCTGACACGAAACCACAAATTCTAAATATCTGCAGATAAGGACTTAAAAGAAAAAGCTCATCTTTACAAAAACAATTTAAGCCCCTCAGTTCAAGTAGTAAAGATTACGCTTGTAAAACCTTTTCTAGAATAATCTTCAACGTTAACAGTTTAAAAATGACAAAAAGATCTTTTTTTAAAAAAGAAAGAACTTACCACACACAAAACCTTCTAGGCTGACAGCAAAAATATTTCTCCCTTTTAGTATTTGAGGATGAGCACAAGTAGCATTTACAAAAGTTTGGAAGTTATTGTCCACCAGCCACTCTGGTAGCCATTTCAGCTGACAATCACACAAAAGACATGATGTGTTTAGGTACCTAGAACACAAACAAAATCAAAGTGAAACAATTTCACAAGAAATTGACCTTTCTGATCTTTAATGGAAACTTTCTGATCTTTAATCAAGCACAAAAATGGACGCCACAGCTTAAGAAGTATCAAGGTGGGAATGAGCACCATGGACAACGAGGGTCTCTGCTGTTGGGAGAGATCCTTTTTGAACCTACCAGCCCCCTCAACTGACTACCCTTCTATTTCCATCAGTGCTTCTCCATCTTCTTGCCAGTGCTTGCTGCACCAGTGCTTACATAAACATAAGAACAGCCCCACTGGATCAGGCCATAGGCCCATCTAATCCAGCTTCCTGTATCTCACAGCGGCCCACCAAATGCCCCAGGGAGCACAGAAGTGCTGTAAAGCACTTGGTGTGAGTGCTTGTGCCGGACCATGTGCCCCGGCACAAAAAAGCAGCATGCGCCATAGAAGGTAGGTTCCGCACGGAGCAGTGTGGAGGCGGAATGGGATCGGGAGAGAGCAGACTGGGCCCAGGAGGGGGGCAGGATCGGCGGCACTGGTACGCACTGTATCCCATCCCCCCATTCCCAAGCCCAACCCACTGACATGGGCAACATAGATGTGCTCCACCTATGTAGCTCGTGCAAGTCCGAGTTGCTCCATTGCGGCTACTGGGGCTTACCCTTGGGCAAGGGGACAAATGTCCCCTTACTTTGTGGAGACCTCCAGCAGCTGCAATTCCCACACAGGATGCAGTATAGCCCCCACTACTGCATTACTGCGTTGGGATCTGCATTGAATTTGGCTTCCTGTCAATCCTACTCATGTACATACACTCAAAACACAACGGGTTCAGTGATATTACCCTTGCTTTTATGTCTGACACAGATCTCTGCATCGGATGTAAGTGGCACACATGTTTGCACATATGGGCCCAATGCCTTGCAATTCTTACCTGGAATAATGGAGAATCACAGGCCACCAGAAGTACCCATGTTGGACTGTAACATGTTACATGGACTGTAACATGTTACAGTCTATGTGGCACTTCTTTGTTCTGTCCTTCTTGGACTGGCAAATTAGGCAAGGGGGTGAGAGCACAGTTCCCCTGACCTACAGCATGTACTTGCTTTAGGCACATGTGAAGAGGTTTCATGAGAACCAGAAAGTGTTTGTTAAAGGAAGAAGATAGTGTATTTTTGTTTGTTGATAATTAAGTTCTTAAAGGCCGTCATTGCTTTTATTACACCCTTATAACAGTTTCTTTTCTCTGATGCATTGGGCATTTTAAAGAGTAAATGAACACCATTAACTGTCTCTGTGTTTTTAAACTATACAGAGAGAACTGTTACAGACACAGCTTTGCAGAACAGCTTCAGAATAAATGTAGAGCTACACTACTGACATCTATCAATACTGTTATTTGGGATTTTAAACATACAAAGCCATGCGGAGCCAAGAGAGAGATACTCACAGTTCTTTAAGCTTCTTCATTTGTGAAAATGTGTTTCCTTGTACTGACATGATTGCATTGTTACTTAGGTCTCTGGGGAAAAACAAGAATAAAACCACAGTCAGATTTATTAATGCAAATAAAGTTACAGGTGTAACCTAATTATCCACGGATTTTTCACCCATGGCTTTATCTCAACATGATGAGAAGTTCCCTTTAAATAAAACGTCCTTTAACAATAGCTTCACTTACCATTGTAATGAGGGAGAGTGACAGGCAGGCAATCAGTCACTCTCTCTCCAGGTGCTTAGAACAGCTTTTCAGTTGTCTCCAAGGCAAGTGACCCCTCCCTTCCCCTGGTGCATGTGAAAGAATGCAAGGTGGAAGTGATTATCACCTCCACTTTGCATTCTCTTTGCATTCTTTCCCTCAGCTCCTGGTGAAGGGAGCAGTCACTGCCTGGCAGTGAAGACTTTCTAAGCGCCTGGAGATTGATTGATTGATTGCCTGCCTTCTGCTGTTCTCCAACATTACAATGGTAAGTGAAGCTATTTTTAAACAGCTGAGCAAAGGGACATTTTTTTTAAACGGTTTTCATTTAACACAATTTTTTACATCTGTGGGGGTTCTGGGAACGGAACCTTCACAGATGCCAAGACTCCTCCTGTAGTTTAAACTTGCTTCCAAACAAGGCAAGGAGGGAAAAAAAGCAGGTCATGTTTAATAAGCACCAGCACATTGATGCTCACTTAAAACATAGCAGTTAGGACATATTTCCAAGATAGAAAGTATTTGCCAGGGAATTTCCATCTACAGACCAAGCGCTGCAGCTCATATTGAATCAAAAGGTGTAGTTCAATTTAGGAATTGTTTCGTTAAATATTATTTTCAACTACTTACAGGTGTTCGAGTGCATCCAGACCAGAAAATGCCTTCTTGGTAATTGACCTAATCCTGTTTCCTTGAAGTAACCTGGAAACACAAATGCATAATGTGTAGCAGATGCAATAAAACAGGGGCTGTATTTCTGGAACCTCGAAGGGACTCCCTTGGCAATTGCTTTAGGCACATTTTACTAGCCCACAACTTGTTTGCCTTTTTAAGTCTTTCACTGGCACAAGTTATTTCATCCAATAAATGAATGCATTCATTCTGCTTCAACAACTAGATAGATGAAGGCATGTTGTTAAATGTGTATAATCTGGGAAAGACATTATTTTAGGAATAAATTGAAGCCATCTCTTATTTCCACATCTTTGCATTCTAACTGAGCCGTTTCCACTGGATTGCCTCATCAAACACCGACTGCCCTTGGGGACTGAGGTTATACTTTTCAATAACACAACTCCCAATACGAAGGTTTGGTCCTATATCAAAGGCTTCTAAGGGCTGAAGTGTATGAAACTGTGCATCTGCTATGGCTTCTACCTCAGCTTGCATTCATTTTTCCAATCATCCTCTCCATCCACAGTAAATTCTAAAAAAGCAAATGCATTTGAGAGCTTCAACTGACCTTGCACTATTATGATTCACAGTGATCACAAGGAAAAGAGTGTTAAAAATTAACACAGAACAGGTCGTGGCCAGTTAGCCTATAAGTCAAATCTGCATTACTAATGGCTGCCAATTGGCCCATCAACAAGAAAAGTCACCAATCCTCCTGAACTTGACCTGCCTGGCTCATCTTTATTTTGACCTGTGTCAGTGGCATAGCTAAGAGGGACTGAGAAGCACAGGGCCTCATGTACAATGCCCTGAGGGGTATCAAGGTACCTTCTCCTGAACCCCACCCCCCACTCCTGCGGGCATTCAGAACAGTTGCGAGCTGCTCTGAGCGGCCAACCAAATTTTTCACTTTTTTCCCATTAAAAAGTGGTCAGCTGCTTAGAATGGTGAGCAGTTGCTCCAAGTTGCTCTGACCTGGAAGTAACTAGCAGTGACATCATTACATCATCACAGTTACTTCCTGGTCAACCACTTCTGGGGGGGATGTGACTTTGAACATCATAGCATAAACATCTGCCACCACAAACCACTGATCTTTCTCTTTGTATACATTATGTAAGTGTATGAAGTTAAGTCCTAAAATGTCACTCCACATTCTGATAGGAAACCACAAATATCTGCTAATAAGAACTGCAGTGAAAAACAGTGACTGCAGTGAATAACAGCGAAAAAAATTCATCTTTGCAAAAATAATTTAAGTCCCACAGTTCAAGTAGTGACTGAGGAGATGTGACTTCGAACATCATGGCCCCAGGTGCCAAAGGGGCCAGCAATGCCAGTGACCTGTCTGCCTCTCTCTTTCATCCCTCCCTCCAAATCTGTGTTCTTTTGTGGGAAGAAGTGAAAGAACTAGAGGAGACATCCTAATCACTTCACTCATGGTTGACTTCGCCTCTAACAAACATTCGCCTCTAACTTCTCTAACTTCGCCTCTAACAAACATTCCAGAAGGTTCATTTGAAGCAGCAGCAACAAGCCATACTTACAGCCATCTCAGTTTGTCAAGTCCAGAAAAAGCACCATTCATATCTTCAATCGTCCAAGAGATTTCATTATTTTTAAGATCCCTGTTTATGAAAAGGAGAAAAGATTGAGAATGGTGCATATATTTTAAAAATCATAAGAGACAGCTGATTTCAAGAAAGCATCAGAGCCTAACAGCATGTGAATGCCTCATTTCAATGTTTCACCCAATAGATCATTTCCTCTTCCCAGCTGGCAATGCTCAGAAACATTCTCTCAAACACAACTTTCAAAAGGTGCCTGTCATAACGAAATATGAGAACTGTAAAAATGGCTTCATAGTTGCGTTATGGCACATCGATGGTGACTGACACCTAATGTAGGTGGGCCTCGTTTATCTGCAGCTTCGGCATTCACAAATTTGCCTTACTGTGGATGCTGAACTCCCTGGGATTGTACCCCCCCCCCCGTCCCCACTGCAGACATCCCAAACGCGACCAGAACCAAGGTTCAGAATGCTGCCTGGAGCCATTTTCATGTGACTTCTGGTTTTTGCTGAAAACTGGAAGTCATGTTAAAAAGACTCTGGGTGGCATTCTGAGGCTCTGGATGTGATTTGATTATCTGTGATTTTCAGTATCTGTGGGGCATCTGGGAATGGAACCCCTGCTGGGAATGGAATGTATACAGCTGTATACAACTTGTATACAAAAGCTGAAAGAGGAGCTCGCTCGCTCGCTCGCTCGCTCGCTCGCTCGCTCGCTCGCTCGCTCGCTCGCTCTATCTATCTATCTATCTATCTATCTATCTATCTATCTATCTATCTATCTATCTATCTATCTATCTATCTATCTATCTATCAAAACAGGGTTCCAGGTACAGAAAGAGCAGGGTTCAAGGAAGGAGGACACTTGCCTGAAATTTACATTTTACAATACAAGTTCAGCACAGAAGCTCTGAAAGGACTTTTGTGATGTATAAAAAATTACAGGATAGAACTGGAGATAGGTGAGGGTGGAGGGGAGTGGTTGAACGCTATTTTGGAAAAAAGAAAGCTACCAGATAATTTGTTAAGTGAGCCAATGTACCTGGTCACTCATGCACAATCTAAGCCTGCTTTTGTGATGTGAGTTTCCTAGGAAAAAGGTAGCTAGTTCAAATACAAAAGTTTAGGTGCCATATGTCTCCTGGTCACCAAGAATACCAAAGGCCTCATTCACATGGCCCAATAAATCATGGATAGTTGGGTCATGATGGCGTGGTCACTCTCAACTCTGATACAAAATGTCAACATCCTGGTTCTTTCAAACATCATCGCTGCTTCATTTTAATCTAGAGTTATTTTCTAGATGTGGTTTACAAAGCATAGTTAAAACAATATGTGAATCTAAGATTAAACTCTAGTTTCACTTCCTGATTTAACTGTGGTTTATAAACCACAGCTAAACAATAGACCTGAGATTTACATACATAGGGTGCAATCCAAAGGCACCCTTGGGCTGACACAAGTCCCATGCGCTGGCCCAACATTGACACAAGTGGAGTACATAAGTGGAGCAAGGCCGGAGCATTTGTGCACTGGCCTCCCTATGTTGACACGGGCCCCAGGAGGGGATGAGTTTGTATTGGCTGAACTCGGCTGGCACAGGTGTCAGGAGGAGGGGAGGAGGCAGGAGGGAGGCAGTTTGGGGCAGGGGGAGGGTGGGTGGTGAATATTCCTGGGGGCAGGCAACCGGAAGCCATGTTCCTGGGTGGCCCGGGGCAGTCCTGGGCTGCTCAAATTTGCGCCACCAATTTAGGACTTTGGCCCAATCCAGCGGGGCTCTTCTTATGTTCATATGAAAGTTGAAATCCCTCACGGCAATCAATCTGGGGAAAGTCAACTCCACCCGTGAGACCACCTCCATCAGTTCAGACAGGGAGACCACTAGACTGGGCAGTACATAAAAAAGAACCCCTAATTTGTCATAGGGTGCAATCCTAACTGGCATTTATGCCGGCATAGGAGCGTTGGGAGGGTCGCAAACGTGCCGTAAAGCACTTTTGCGCCTCCGTGAGAGGAAGCTGTGTTGGTGCATCTAGATGCACCGATGCACAGAGGCCAGCAGAAGCCTCTGTGGCAGCTTCCTCCCCACCACATGTGCCAGCGCACCCGCGCTGACACAAGTGGCGAAGGTAGGCATGGGGGCGGGAAGGAGGCTGGAGGGGGGCGTTTCTAGGCGGAAGGACGATGGGTGATGGGCAGCCCCAGGGGCAGGCAAGCAGGGAGCAGGGGGTGGGGCTGGGACCCGGCAGTTATGCCCGATCCCAATCCCCGGCCCGGGGAGAACAGAGCCGCTTCAAGTCTCTCCGCTCTCCTCGGACTTGCGCCAACTCTAGAGGTGGTGCAGGTCCGAGGAGATCCATTGGGGCCAGTAGCCCTTACCCAGGGGTAAGGGGAAGAGCTTCTCCTTGCCTCTGGCTGAGCCGCTGCTGGCCAGAAACCCATGTTGGATGCAGGTCTATTGTTGGATGCAGCGCAAGTCTCCTGGCTTGCCTGCTCCAGCGTGGGTTTGGATTGCGCCCATTGTCTCTCACCATCAAGTGTATACCCTTGAAAATAGGAGACTGCTGGACAGGACTGGAATTCACAGAGAAGGCAGTTCTGAGCAGCAATCTAAAAAGAATTCAAACTGAGCAAGATGCAATTCTCATCCAAATTTTCTTTTTGCTATTCTAAATGAGAGGTATTATAATAAGGCAGCATTGATTTTTTGACCTTTAAAAAGAAACCACAATGAAACTTACAACGTCTGCAAACTAGATAGTCCCCGGAAAGCACAATCAGCTATGTAGCTCACTTTGTTGTTACCAATGTCCAATCTCACCAACAGGCTTAAACCAACAAAGCTTGAATCCTCTAACCGGGCCAAGTGATTATGAGTTAAGTCTCTGCACGTGTGAGAAAGGAAACGAAATGTTTGTTTAAATCTATATTAACAAAGCATTCAAAATAAAATACAAACAAATAGAAACTCAACCTACAAATATTTTCAGTGTAATTATTTTTAATAGAAAGTTGTGCATAATTTCCAGCTACTCATAATATTATTGCAGAATGGGCTGCATTCATTCAAAAGTGTAATGACAAAAGGCCAAGCATAACTGGTACAGAAGCAAACACAAGTTGGCTCCAATTTTTCACAATAAAATATCACTGTATTCAACACGTACACACACTCCTGTCCCCCTGGAAACTCTGTTATGAAAAATTCACAGATCACTGGTAAGCAGTTCATGCTTTGGCTGGTACTCTGTTCTTAAAATGGGAATCGAATTAAAAAAAGAAAACCCTACTCACAGCTCACTGAGTTTTTGGCAAAATTCCCAGGCATCGGGGCTGATTCTGCTGATCGCATTTTGGCTAAGATGTAGCTGCTGTAACATCAGCAAGCCATAAAGCCAGCCTTTGGTAATCTCCGTGAGGTTGTTATGATCCAGCTGCCTACATATACACATACACACCAACAACAACAACAAAAATAAAAATTCAGATTTTATATGCAAGCTTTATCCATTTTTTTCAAATAAAAGACACTGATCTTTCGCATAATACAGACACCAGGGTTTTTTCTACTGAAACTAGAAGCCAAAACAATTTTATACTGCAAGGGTTTAAAATTTTAGACATGGTTAACATCACCTGATTTTCACAGGTTGAAAAACAAGCGATTGACTATCGCATTTTTTTGACAATTTTTCTTAAAGAGTACAGAAGCATACACTTACAGAATTTCCATGTTACTTAAACCCCAGAAAGCTCCATCCATGAGCCTTGTTAGTCCATTTCTCTGTATTCTTAAAGATTTCAAAGAAGGAAGTCCTTGGAAAGTTAGCCCATCTATTTTTTTAATTTTGTTGCGGCTCATTTCTCTGTAGGAAAAACAGCAACAATTAAGCACAAACCATGAGGCATAAATATTTTGGACATCGAAACTCCTAATTGTCATCCAGTCCTTCTGTATCCAACACCACTAAGTCTCATCATTTTTGTCTGTGTACTGACCTCTAAGACAACAGTCAACTCTATGGATACCAATTTCCATAATTCTAGAATCTTCTAGAAACTCCTGGCTGGTTTGTGTGTTTTCATAGAGCTTTTTGCTCTCTCCCATACTGTAAAACCAGTACCAAAGTAATATCTTAGCAACAGCCCTGAGAGAGGACTTCACATCCCAAGGACAACGGTAACTTTAATCTCAGCAAAACAATGAAGCCATGAGGGGAAGGAAGGAAGGATAAAGAGATGCCAAGGCAGCAATAGGAGAGAGAAAGAGGGAACTAAGAAATCCTCTCTCATTTCCACAAGGACTCTGCTGCTGCAGATTTTCTACTCCCTACTGCTGATGAAACAGGTAAGAAGAGAATGGATGGCTGGCAGAGAGGATGGTAGAGAATTTATCTGCACCATCTGGGATTGGATTGTTGAGTTATCCAAGTTCTTTCCAATTTTGGTAGAGGAGGGGGAAGAAGTCAGAAAACTTCCGAGCAAAGTCAGGATGATCTCTCAACAGTTTCCCCATCTCTACAAGCCTCGGCTTACCTGCTGCTCTACTATTGAGAGTGCAATCCTAACCAACTTTCCAGCACTGACACAGCTATGCCAATGTGGTGTGCACTGCATCCTGCAGTGGGGAGGCAGTCAATGGGGCTGCCTCAAAGTAAGGGCATGTTTGTTGCCATAGCTTAGGGTTCCATTGCAGCTAGGTCAGTGCTGGAAAGTTGGTTAGGATAGAGCCCTGAGTCTCTTTTACCCCCATGGGTCAGCACACTGTTGGCAGGTTCCCTTATTTAGTTCCACCAAAGTTCACTTAGCAAAAAGAAAGCCAGTCCAAGAATCAAGTCAACTGCAAAGGGCTAGGCCAGGTCACACAAGGGAAAGGAGAATGGCTTCTGTCCTCAATGCAACTGGACCTCCCTGACATGGACTATCAAAGTGCTCATTACTAAATTAGACCACCAGTAACCAGAGGGGCGTGGCATGGAGGAGACACAATGTACTATGCAAGTGGCCCCTCCCACTCACCATCAGAGCCATTGGGGCAGTGACTAGAACACAGAGGCACAGCTGCTTGTTGCAGACGCTGCCCTGAATGATTCCGACGGCTTACATGGCGTATTGTGGTGCCTCTTGTACTTACCGCCTCCTCTCTGGTTACACTACTGCCACCGCAAAAAAACCAAAACCCACACGCACATCTTTCTGTGCACCCAGACAACACTGAGTGATTAAATGGCACTCAACGGAAGAGACTCCAGGAGTAGAAAATTGATATAAGAAAACTTAGACAAACATTGATACAGGTTTACTCTGTCTAGAGCGTTCCTGTCTTTATATAGTTGCTGGAGGGGTGGCTGCCCAAGCACTGTCAGAGCCCTGCAAGACTAATCTAAAACAAATTAAGTAGCTGTAGACTGCACTTACAGATAATGGAGATGGGGGAGTTTAAACATCTTTTGCGGGATGGCTGAAATTCGGTTCCGGTTTAACTTCAATATCTGAAGTGTGTTAGACAAGTTGTCAAAAGTGCCAGGTTCCAGGGAGCTTATCCTATTGTTGTTAATATACCTTTGAAAACAGCAACACAGCATTAGCATCTCTGGAAACTTTTACAGGCATTTAAAATCAAGACCTCGTTACCCACTATCTGGTTACGACAAACATCAACTTAACAATTTAATCATCACTTTAACAGCCCATCAGTGATTAAGTGGAACTTTGAAGGCAGTTTGGTTCCATTCCATCAAATGGAATCAGAAGACAGGAAACCAACAATGTCAGCTTAGTACAGCTTAAATAAACTCGCAAATAATATTTCAAGTATTAAAGGGTAGCCTAATACAGTGGTTCTCAAACAATGCACCATGGCGCACCGGAGGACTGTGAAGAACTCACAGAAGCATTGTGGGATGTCCCCAGTGGCCTCTTTTCCAGGCTCTCCTGGGTACCGCCATCTTGGCCAGGCTGAGATCTCGCACTATCTTAGGGCAGTGCTGCCAGTCACCTCATCCTCCTGCAGCCCAGCTGTGACCGGGCACTGTGAAAGAAGGGCGCCGTGACCAGGGTAAGTTTGAGAATCACTGGCCTAATAGATCAAGTATTAACTTCAAAACCCTACAGTGAAAAAAATTCTCTATAGCAGTTCCCAGAATTTATCATTTTGTATTTTAAACATTGGATGGGTTATCTGTAGCAACCTAAAAACATACTGCAACATTCACTGTGACGTATAGAAACACACAAGAGGCTAAACTGGAAAGGTGAGATGTTAATCTTTCACAACAGAATTTCAAGGCACAGTGCCAGCTAGCAGAAAACACTGGGAATTAGAACTGAGAACACTTATCAATTAATTGGCACCACTACAAAACATTTGATGTTATTGCATTTTAAAATGACTTTTTCCCAGTCAACAGCTACCTACATTCCTTGATTAAACTGACATGTCTGCTGCCATGTACAGAACATTTTCCCCCCTTTGCACAGTGGGTAACTGATTTGCCTGCCCACACTAGAGCCCTGATGTCCAAGTGCTAGACATCATATATGCATAAGGGTTCATCCACATAAATCTAAACTGTGCAATCTATATACTACAATACAAAGCACCCATTGCATATGTCTTAGTTCTGGACATTAATATGTGGACATTAATCATGTGCTTGTGTGTGTGGCAGGGGTTCACATGGTTGCCCAGTGCTACTACAATCCCCCACTGTTTTCTATGTGCAATGTCCAAGTAGATTATTTCTTACTATTTTTAAAATATACTACTTTAGTTAATCGATTAATAAAATGGTTCTTATCCTAAATAGACTTTAACTTACAAGTACTTGAGAGGCAGAGGAGGAAATGATTCCATTTTGAGCACAGAAATATTGTTGTTGCTCAGATCTAAGGTTTCGAGAGACTGAAACGGTTTCACGTGTTCAGGCAGGATGACAGTAATCTTGTTACTTGTCCTAAAATGGAAATTGGTAGTCAAATATAAAGTCATCTCCAGTCAAAATAACTGCATTTCCTAAGAACTTCATTAAAGACAGGCAAGAGCCTGCCATGAAGCAGAGAGATGTATGAAAACAAGATGTGCATATTATCATCAGCACATTTTATTGACAAAGCACCTAAAAACAATACCTTAAAAGGACAGAGAGAGAGAGAGAGAGAGAGAGAGAGAGAGAGAGAGATGATTCCCTGCCTGCAGGTTTGCAATTTAAAATCAACCTGTACAATGGGGAGGGAAAGGGACTCTGTTCAAAAAGAGAACAAAGGAGCATGTCTAAAGAAATCTGGAAAAATGAGTTCTGAATGAAAAGGCATAAGAGCGTAAAGGTTGATAAAAGATGATGTAATGCAGAATAAGCAGGTTTTTAAACACTTTTCAAAGAGAAAAAGAAAAGGAAAAATGAATATTGAGAAAGCAGAGAGTTCCAAGCACAGGGAGAGAAGTCAGAGCAGGTGACTGACAACGACAGAACACTGGGGAAACTGAGGAGGTTTAAGCGAAAATGACTACAGTGTTATAAATGAGCACATAAGGAGGGAAACGATATTTCTACTCTCCTTTCAAAATAGGTTGCTTCTATTTAAAACAGGACATCTGGAAACTCTAGAGCCCGTGCAAGCACTTATGGGAAGTTGGAAGGCTGAGATTCATTTCCACTCATTAAAACCTTCCAAAATTGGCTAAAAAAAAAAAAAAAAGCAGCCAGCAGTTGTGGATTAGCTGGCCCTCACACCAGATGTGTAGAAAAGAAACAATATGTTGTGACACCTCAGATGTTGTACTCATTCAGTATTAAATTTCAGCCCTCCACCTGTCTGGGGCAGGCCCTCCAATTTTAACTCTTAGCTGGAAGTCTTATTTCAATGAAATTTAACTTTACCCAACAGCAACAGATAAACCACATGTCTGATTTACTGGCAAACACAGATAACAAGTTTAAAAGCCTTTCGTTTAGACATCAGCTTGTTCATAAGGTAATTACTGACAAGGTACTAAAACTGCCAATTACTTGAGTGACAAATAAAATTTTCCTTGTAGTAAAACTGAGCTTCAGCGTAAGCCAGCAATTTCCTGAGCGGCACGCCTCCTAAACTGCAATGTGAAAGTGTTGGGTTAGAGAGAGAGAGAGAGAGAGAGAGAACAAGCTCACACACTGCGGTCTTTGTGTCACCAGTGCTTCATAAAACAACCATTTCTCACAACTAGCAGGATAACAGCCCTTGTATCATGAATGTTAGCTGTTCCTAATGGACCCAAATAATACCACCCTCAGATTAGGCATTAAGTAACTGGCAAATTACTTGAGGTAGCCTGCTTTACAGATAACAGTAGATGGAGGTTTTTTGTTTTATTATGGGGCTGAGGGAAAGAAAGTACACTTATAGGCAGTGGCATAGCCAGCGGGGGTACAAAGCACTAAGTTTTGCAGGGAGCCTCACCGCAGCGTGCAAGCGGCCCCTCTCCCTCCCCTTCGGAGTCATTCTAGGCATGCACCTCCGTTTTGCTCCCAGCAAACAGGTCCGAAGGGGAGGGAGAGGGTCCGCTTGCACGCTGTGGTGAGGCTCCCTGCAAAACTTAGTGCTTTGTACCCCCTCTAGCTATGCCACTGCTTATAAGACTATAAGAAAAGTCTAGCTGGATCAGACCAAAGGCTCATCTACTCCAGCATTCTGTTGCCCCACATTTGTCCAACAGCTGTCTCTGGAAAGTCCACAAGCAGGAGAGAAAGGCGTGCTTCTCTCCTGCCATTGCTTCTCTGCCATTCAGAAGCACTTTGCCACTGAGCCTGGAGGCAGCACATAAACATCATGACTAATAATAATAATAATAATAATAATAATAATAATAATAATAATACAGGCATTTATATACCGCCTTTCTTGGTCGTCAGATTTCTCCTCAGACTTTAATTCAAGGCGGTTTACATGGGCAGGCCGTTCTAAATCCCCACAGGGATTTTTACAACTGAAGGAAGTTTCTATCTTTCAAGAACCACAACATTTCAGATGGATCTTTTATGGTCTGTTATCACTTTCTGGTCTCCAGATTCCTCCCACGCAGGCTGACAGGTAGAATAACTCAGCTGGGCTTGTCAGCTGCTTCAAGGTTTCGCCATTCACGGTGCCGGTGGCCTTGAACTGGCGACCTTCAGATGTTATCTTCAGGCAAACGGAGGCTCAACCCTCTAGACCAGACCTCCTGCCCCATGTAGCCAGACTAGCAACCATAAGCAGACCTAACCTCCATGAATCAGCCAATCGGTTTCATTGGATGGTCTCTGATTCTAGCATTGTGAGAGAGAAAGAAAATCTTCTCTCTATCCACTCTCCTCACACCATGCATCATTTTAAAATCTCATTCATATCCCCCAGGGCAGCCCAATCCCAAACCAGCTCCAGCCACCGGAATTTGTGACGCATGGTCACAAATGTACCATAAAGCACATTGCGACAGCATTGAGGCTAGCGCTGCTGGTAGAGAGGCCTGCACCTGCCGGTGCCTGCACCAGTGGCAGAGCAGCGCCCACCAAACTGGGCAAAGCAACACTGGATGGCATGGATGCAGAAGAAGGGAGTAGCAGGGGCAGGGAGTGGGTGTTTGGGGTTCAGCAGAAGGCAGTTCCGGTCCTGGACAGGAATGGGGACAGCTAAGGATACCTCTGCCACATACCAACGCCCCCCTCAGACCTGAAAGCCCTACATAGGGCAGCTCAGTTCTATGCCAGCAACTGAGCTGGTAGACCCATGGAAGTTGCCCAGGCTCAACCACGATTAAGGGAAGAACTGTTCCCTTACCTTGAGGAGGCTGCCTCTCTGGGATACAGCGGTGGTTGTTTCAGTGCCGCCATATTGTGGCACAGGCAGCCTGAATATGATTGGGCAGTTAATTACCTTTTCTCCCCAAACTTTGCTACCTTTCCTCTTATAAACGATGCTCCCAATCATTTTGGTTGCCTTCTTCTATACCTTTTCCAGTGCTACTGTATCACTTTTAAGTTGTGGTAACAGAATGGTTGGTGACAGTATTTCAAGTGTGGCCATTTAAAATTTTTCCCTACATGACAAGTATTTAGCACTAGTTTACTTTTCTTCACTTGTGGCTCAGGAGAGATAATTAAGACTGTAGGTGGCAAACAAATGCCAGCACATCTCGTCTGGCAGAGGGAAGACTGTTTTTTTCCTCAATGTAAAAAAGTGCTAGCGACATACAATTTTGTCTTGTCTGCAAGAATCTTCCAGCGACTCAGTCTTTGGCCCTTTCAACGCACATTTTCTCAACTTTCAAGGAAGGTCTGCAATCATGGCTGTGTTTTTGGTTACAGCAGACTCAAAATTCAAGTTCACACGTAAGTGAACCTGAATGAAATCAGAACCCAATATATCCCATTAAGAAGAAACTACCAACACCACATTTCGTCCTCAGATTTTTCAGATTCAAGAATCTCTAGATGGGTGCTGGTCTTGCTGGGAAACAAGATGTGAAATGAACAGGGGGAGAAGTCTGGGCAAACCTATATGGTAGACACCAGCCCTCAGATACTTGCTGTTTTATTTGCATTCTTTGTGCAATCTCTGAAACACAAGAATCTGGCAATCAGGACTCTATCTGAGTCCAAGTTCAGAATGCTTATGAACAACTGTGAACATTTGCAGCATGTTGACCTAAAGTTTTCTTGGGTTTGGGGGAAGGGGTTAAAGAAATGGCTTTGTTGCATGTCATATCTGTGTTTGTCTAAGGAATCTGATGCACTTCCACTGATGCAGATCACGAATATCACAATTGGCACGTTATCAACATAAAAATGTTAATATGAAAACTACATAAACGATACTCGATATTACCACTGTTGAAAACACTAGAGAAAAAAAATGGAAAGGGTTTCTTCTGTTGCCAGAAAGGTGCACTGATTTAAATCAGGAACAATCACCACATAAAAAGGTTGATCTAAATCAGGGGTGCCCAAACCCCGGCCCTGGGGTCACTTGCGGCCCTCGAGGACTCCCAATGCAGCCCTCAGAGAGCTCCCAGCCTCCAATGAGCCTCTGGCCCTCTGGAGACTTGCTGGGGCCCACACTGGCCCGACGCAACTACTTTCAGTGTGACGGCAACTGTTTGATCTCTCATGTTAGCTGTGGGATGAGGGCTCCCTCCACTGCTTGCTGTTTCACGTCTGTGATGCAGTAGCAGCAGCAAAGGCCAGTCTTGCTTTGTGCAAGGCCTTTTATAGGCCTTGAGCTATTGCAAGACCTTCATTCATTCATATAAGTTAATCTTTAATATATTCATTTATGTAAACTTATGTAAATTTATTCAAATTTTAAATGTAAATGAATTCTTCCCCCCCCCCGGCCCCCGACAGTGTCAGAGAGATGATGTGGCCCTCCCGCCAAAAACTTTGGACACCCCTGATCTAAATAACTGATTTCAAATCAAGTGTCCAACTTCCCAGTTCATATAAAGTATTTCCTGAAGAAATGTGCATGTTAACCAGTTACTATGGCAATTATGTCCATTTTTTTGAGGTGCGCAGGCAGAGGTAAGTGAAACCTCCCCTCTGTCCCCGGCAGTAGTGCAATCCTGGGGATTGTGTCACTGCCATCCCAGGGTCCACTCCTTAAGGGTCCAGAGTCATGTGCTTCCCAGGCTGATGGATCACAACCCACCAGTTTGGGAACCACTACTGTATAGCATTAAAGATAAAATGTTCAGGCTGCTTGATCTAAATATTCAGTGCGTATTGGTAGCACAGGAGCTACTGTGTTATATTTTTGCCCTGGCTTGTTCTTTTATAAGGAAAAGAAGTTTCAAACTGTATGCACTTTGTTAATGGGTCATGGATTCAAGTTTAAGAGATGGTGAGTTAGAATTTAGCGTATTTCTTTATAAGAATGGAATAGATGAATGGTCTGCCAAGCTGAGTATTCAGTTTCCCATAATGGGAAACAAGATATATTCTGATAATGAATAACATTCTGGTAATTTTATCTGTTCTGAATTTCTTGCCAATGAATTGTATTGGGTGATCTCAAATTCCAGTATGACCAGGAAAAAATATAAAATGTTTTCCTCCCTCTCATAATACTGTGCAAAATTTTATAAACTTGGATGATAGCCCCTTCTTACTTGCCTTACTTCTAGACTTGAAAGAACTACTTTAGCACCCCTGATCATTTTTGAACCCTTTTTCTGCTATCTTGCCAAATCTGCAATACCATTTTTGAGAAGGGTGACCAACACTGCTCCCAGTATTTTCCTCAAAAGCGCTACCCAGACAAAGAGTGGATAAATCAATTCCCTGCAGAGAACACATTTAACAAGATGGCCCTCCAAAGGGAGTTGTCCACCCTTTCACTTGATTTTCAGGAGGCGCCACTTTAAAAATAAGCTCCCAGTCAAAAGCTGGAGAAATTCACCACTGTTTGGCTGGTAGACTCTTTTTAAAAGGGTGACCCCGGCAATGGAAGGGGGTAAGAATTCCCCCCAGAGGAGACACTTTGCATCAGAAGATAGCACAAGAAAGTTGTAATTCCCAGTACTCTCCCCTCCTCTGGGGGCAGTCCTTCAATAAAGTCTAGTTGCAAAGCCTCTTTGTTAAGACATTTCTCCTTTGCTTTGACAGGGCACTTGTTTTAGATCAGCAATTCTCTACCGTTTCCATCTCATGGCACACTGAGAAGGCGCTAAAATTATCAAGGCACATCATTGGTTTTTTGACAATTGACAAGACAAACTGCACTGCCGGCCAGGGGTTCACATCCCCCAATGGCCCTACTAATATATGACCCGCCTCCAAATCCCTCTGGCACACCTGCAGACCATTTGTGGCACACCAATGTGCTATAGTACTGTGGTTGAAAAATGATGTTTTAGCGCCTTAGATGAGATCCAAGTTGTTACCAGTGTTCTGGGAAATAACTTAGAGCCCAATCCCATCCGACTTTCCAGCACTGATGTAGCCACAATTTAGACCCAAGGTAAGGGAACAAATGTTCCTTTACTGTGAGAAGGGCTTTGTGACTGCCTCCCCCCCAACACAGATGCAGTGCACACCCTGTTAGCACAGCTGGAAAGTTGGATAGGATTGGACCCTAAGTTCCTTTCTGAGCATATCCAAGGCAATCCTTAATATGCTCACTCATCTCTACCTGGTACTTCCTACCATGAGGATAATCAAAGGTGCTAGAACAATTCAGCGCTTAAAATGGTGTCAATGTTCTGAGTAAAATGATGAGTCATAACACTTAAGTTATTTGACTTGTAATCAATGAACTTCATCTTTAATACCCCATCAGTCTAAGTGGGAAATCAATCTGACTACAGACAGAGATTTGCAACAGCATTGTATTCAACGGCTCCAAAACCAATAAGGATGCACACATATCGTAAGACATGAAACTAAAATTTGACAGCGTAGTGACAAAGCAGCACATTTGCTTATTTCAAGCCTTACTGGTTAAATGTGTAGGTGTTCGGTTTGGTACTAATACATTCCTCATGAGCTTCAAGGCAAGGTAACATATAAAAGCTGAGAAATTCTAAGGCACATTATATATGGAGATGTAATTGTAACAGAACATTCCTAGACCTATGACGTGCTCAAAAATGAGAGGGAATGCAGACTCCCTGCCATGGTTTGAGTACTTACATATGCGATAACATTTCGAGATTTATAGCAGCTGCAGAGATTTGAAAGTGTTATATAGACAAGAAGAGAAATCACAGGATAGGAAAGGTATATAAAACTACTGTTCAATTTTCATTGTGAGAAGGAACAGAAGAAGAATGTTATCGTAAACTGAATGTTATGATAAACTGAGTTTAAGGTATTGGTCATAATGTATCTTCTGATGTAAGGGAACTTATGTGGACCTAAGCAAGTAATCTTTCAGTACATTCTTCTGTACAAGTAATCTGTGCACAAACGGTTGGGAGGTATATGACTCCTGTAAAATTGCAAAAGATTAATTTTGGATCAGTCAACTAGTGATAGAACTGTGGAACTTGACTGGGAGAGGGGCAAATTCCACAACTTTTGTTAGGGAACTAGGCAAGGGGAATGCATCCTTGTTGGTTCTTGCTGGACCTCCCGGTAGCATCCCATAAATTCAAGGATTATGATATCCTTATGAGGTCATATCTTGAAAGGAAGGTACAGAAAGTTGAACTATTGCTCGGTCCCAAGGCAAAAGTCTCTGGGTTTCTTCAGGGTTCCATTTTGTCCATTATGCTGCTTAATATCTACATGAATCCAACAGAGAAGTAGTCTGGAGATATACACGTGGGGCAGGGCCTTCTCTTTTGTGGCACCCCTGAATGTGGAACCCCCTGTCATGGGGGAGGGGTACGTACACTCCCTCTCTCTTAATTTTTAAGATTAAGAGGTTATTGAAAATTTGTCTGTTTCACCTGGCATTTGCGTTCTAAGTGAAGACTGGCTATTGCTTGCTGTGATTATACAATGATTTATTTTATCTCTGCTGTTAATTTGGATCTGTTTATTTTACTGAATTGTTTAGTACATTTTTGTTAGCCACTTTGCGATCAATTATTAAGAAAGGCAAAATTATCACTCTAAATAATAGATAAATATTTGGTAGGAATGTACCATGGTATAGAAATTTTGTCTGAAAATTAAACAGACCAAGAAGCAGCATTATGTATCACAGAAGAATTCTATCCTTTATTATTTCTACTGAGGTATTCAAAAAAAGGTATCACGGGATTCAAGTGAAATATTATTCCATAGAGTAACTATGACATGAATCTGTTATGCTATGTCACAGAGAGAGGATTGGGAAACAAAGGTTGTTGCTTATGAAATTATGCCTACAACAATGATTTATGTAAAAACAAGAGAAGAAGACAATGTACAGATAAATATACAAAAAAATTCATTTTTGTTGAGTAGCAGTGAGAGAAGCTGCATTCTTCTTCAGATTTTCCCTTTAAATGCACAAATGAAAGGGGTGCCTTGCCTTTATTTAATTTTGATACCTAGCTTAAATGTTTCAATTTGTATTTTGCATATAATTTTGATATAATGCAAAAATATTAATTAAAAAAGACAAAATAAACCTTCTTTATGGTCCCTTTTCTTCCTCTGATTTTTATGGTTTTGCTAGGCCAGTGTTTCTCAAACTGTGGGTCGGGACCCACTAGTGGGTCGCGAGCCAATTTCAGGTGGGTCCCCATTCATTTCAATATTTTTTCTTTAATATATGACTTGATGCTACCATGGTATGTGACTGCATTTGGGGAAATGTTACAGACCTGTACTTTTAACAAGCTACTATGTATATTCTTTTAACAATGATAGTAAATGGGACTTACTCCTGGGTAAGTCCAGGTAGGACTGCAGCTAGGTTTGTTAAAAATTTTCCTGCTTTATGATGTAACTTCCGGTCATGACATCACTTCTGGTGGGTCCCGACAGATTCTCATTCTAAAAAGTGGGTCCCAGTGCTAAGCGTGTGAGAACCACTGCACTAGTCAGATATTCAGATTTGATGTTGGAGCAATCTTAGCTCTATCTGAGCAGTCCATTTGCAGCACAAGTCTGTGCAAGTCTACTCAAGAATAGCTCCTAGCCACCCTCCCCCATGTTGATGCAGCATCTGCAGTATAGGCTATGCTGCATCCTACGAGGGAAGCTGTATCACTGGAGGTCTCTTCGAGGTAAGGGAACACGTGTTCCCTTACACCAGTGTAAGCCTAAGCTGCTGGAAAGGGGCAACTTGGACCTGTGCAGCCTAAATCGTCAGTGCAAGTCCACGTTACCTTGTGTTGGTATATCTGGCCCAGGAAGGGGGATAGGATATGGAGTGCACTGCTACTGCCAATCCCATCCCCCTCCCAGGCCTGATCCACCCAATCTCAACCCCATTGCCACCCTCCCCCATCTTGCTACACCCGTCCCCACCTTTCCCAGCCCTTGAGATGCTCAGAGCAGCCCTCCAGTGTGTGCGCCATCAGAATCTGTTGCTGGCAGGATGGTACTGTCCTTCCCACCGGCGCTACTAACTTCTGCAATGTCTCAACATGCCTTACAGCACATTTGCGACTGGTTACACGAGCGAAGTATGCGTTCCACAAGCACAGAAGGGGATAGGATTGGGCCATAAGTCTTACTAGGTTCAATGAGACTTACTCCCTGGTAAATAATATAGGACTGCAGTTTTGTAGAGCAATTTTATACATGTTTACTAGAAAGTAAGTTCCACTATGTTCAATATGGCATACCCTCAAAACAGCATGCCCAGGATTGCAGCTTTGGAGGGCCATGTTTTATAGTGACTAAATAATAGAACTGGAACCTCAAACCGCTTGTACTTTATTTGGTTTCTTAATTCTCTAGGGCAGGGGTGCCCAAACCCCAGCCCGGGGGCCACTTGCGGTCTTCGAGGACTCCCAATCCTGTCCGCAGGGAGCCCTCAGTCTCCAATGAGACTCTGAACCTCCAGAGACTCGCTGGAGCCCACGCTGGCCTGGCACAACTGCTCTCAGCATGAGGGCGACTGTTCGACCTCTTGCATGAGTTATGGGACGAGGGCTTCCTCCACTGCTTGCTGTTTCGTATCTGTGATGCAGTAGCGGCAGTGAAGGAAAGGCCGGTCTTGCTTTGTGCAAGGTCTTTTACAGGCCTTGAGCTATTGGAAGACCTTCATTCATTCATATAAGTTCCATCTCTAATATATTCATTTGTGTAAATTTATGTAAATTTATTCAAATTTGAAATGCAAATTAATTCCTTCTTTTCTCCGGTCCCCGACACACTGTCAGAGAGATGATGTGGCCCTCCTGCCAAAAAGTTTGGACACCCCTGCTCTAGGGTAGCAACATTCTTCTATTGTCTCTATTTTCATTTCCTTTGCAACCCTGTATTCTTCTCCCATTTTGTATACTTGACCTTTTTCAATCAAACTAAAGTCCCAGGTAATCCCAGGTTACCTTGTGCTTTCTATTCCAAGTACTTCTTCAACTTGCTCCGAAGCCAACCAGAGCATTAACATATGCATGAATGATCTAGCTTTATCTTGAACCATGTCTGAGAGCTTGCAGAACCTGCTCCTGCCTCTTTATCCCAGCCTTTTGTTCACTGCCTCTCCCCAAGTGACATTTTACCAGCTTTCATTTCTGGGCCTTCTTCCAAGTGGATTCCAAGAATGAAACTCTGCCTGTAATTCAATATGCTATGCCCCCACCTTTGTCTCAAGTTCCAGATTTCAACAAGTCTTCTTTGCAGAAGGTTCACATCTTTTAAAACTTTCCATAAACCGTAACTAGTAGAAGGTAATTTAAATATTTGATCAAAGTGTTTCTCTTTCGTTTCAGACAGAATGCCTTTTCCCATCTACTCTGGATTTGAGAAACCACCTATTTTTCAATTAGATTAGAAAACCAAAGCATTCAGGGTTGATTCACACATGTACACTGATTGCTTACTGACTGCCAAAATGGGGGTGTCATCATAGATCTTCCCCAAATGCAATGGTTTTTCAATACAATCAGTAACATATAGTTGAGAATCACAGATAAAATAACAAATGGATAAGCAATCAAGTACATGTATGTGAATCAGACCTCAGATCATGAGGAAAAAACTAAGACAAGTTCACATGCATCTGTCCATCCCATGAAGACTGTGCCATCAAGACTAGCATGTGTAGAATATCCATCACAGAACTTTTGCACTGCCTAATATTACTTCAAGTAACTCATTTTGATGAAGATAGATCACACATCTAGGTCAGAACCATCAAGTGATGAATATAATCAAGGGTCATGAGCACATGTATGAATCTGAACTGAATGACTTTTTTATGAAACAGGCAACCCAATCCTAACAAAAGAACCATGCTGTGATGAAGTGCGCCGGTGAAGCCTCTGCTACATCCAGCATGGGAATTGTGGCTGCTGGAGGACCCCCTTACCCCAAGTAAAGTCCCAGCGGCTGCAGTATTTGTGCCAGTGATATCGCTGGCATAAATCTGAGCTATCCTGTGTCGGGCTTCCAGACCCGGTAAAGGGGATAGAATATGGTGGTAGCAGCGGCTGCCGTTCCTCAGCCTGATCCACCCTTCCTCCGCTACATAATGCCTCCCCACCCGCATTTTGCCCTCCCCCACCTGCCAGCACAGCACAGCACACACCTGTTCTGGTGGTCACAGTCCTTCAACTGGCTGCAGACTAGCCTTACCACCAGTGCAACAATCTTTCGCAATGCCACAAATGTGCCTTATGGCATTCTTGTGACAATGAGCACTCCCATCCTGCCAGCGCTTAGGACCATGAAAATCATCTAAACAATCATCCAGCTTGTTTAATCCATACCCATATATGAAATATGCCCCTAATCTCTTACAAACCAGAAGGCAGATGCAAGCAAGGTGCCATGTGAGATGCGCCTACATGAGTCAAGGAATAATTCCAACAGTGTAAATTTCTGAAGTAAGCCAATGTTTACACTGGCAAAACAAATAATAATTTTGTAAGCCCACAGGACTGTTTGTCCAGTTTTACCTGAGAGAAAATACGCAATTTTCTGTCCTAAATGTGTTAAATCTCCACCATGAAGCAAAATGCACCCACCGAGCTGCTACAAGAGCACATTTTTGTTGGCGCTGTAACAACTCAACCTCAGACAACATCCTATCTCCAGTTGTGGCAAATCCCTAAGACCCCAGACTGAAGAAACAACAAGCTATTGGAATGCTTCCTGAATTCTTTTGGTCCCAACTGAAATGTAAAATGTGAAGAAAGAAAAAAATCAGAGACTGTCACTCCTCAGTCAACTGAAACAGACAATTCAATAGTTCAAAAGAGCTGGGACTCTTTTGACATTGTAAGTGATTCTTCACAATTTCCTACAGACTCTTCTAGGGCCAAAACATGCCGGGGTGGAAAAAGAATTTAATCAGAGCCCAATCCTATCCAACTTTCCAGCGCCAATGCAGCCACAACGCAGCCCCAAGTAAAGAGAACAAATATTCCCTTACCTTGAGGAGGTCTCTGTGACTACCTCCCCCCCCCAAACACAAGATGCAGTGCACACCCCATTGGCATGGCTGAATCGGCATGGGAAAGTTGGAAAGGATTGGGTCCTCAGATACCTACCTATGGTCAATCAGTCCCATCAAGCATTTCTTCCCACCAAGAAAGCAAAGTTAGTGTTGAATAACACAACCATTTTTGATATACAGGTATGTGTCACTTAACAACTGGGATACGCTCTCCTATCCCTGTTGTTATGCGATAAGGTCATTAAGTGAACATTCAACCCAACTGAGTGCCTTTGATGTGTAAACAAACAGTCCCTGCCAGACACTAGCTGGCTGCACAGGCTAATAATAATAATAATAATAATAATAATAATAATACAGATATTTATATACTGCCTTTCATGGTCTTCAGATTTCTCCTCAGAGTTTATTTCAAGGCAGTTTACACAGGCAGGCTATACTAAATCCCTATAAGGATTTTTACAATTGAAGAAGGTTCTGTCTTTCAAGAACTACAACATTTCAGATGGATCCTTTTATGATCTGGTATCACATTCTGGCCTCCAGTTTCCTCCCACGCAAGCTGATAATCCTTCATATCTCACTTGAAGGGTGGCCAAAGAGCAGATGGAAAAACTCGCCTGGGTTTGTCAGCTGCTTCAAGGTCTGCTTCAAGGTTCACGGTGCCGGGTGGCCTCGAACTGGCGACCTTCAGCTGTTATCTTCAGGCAAATGGAGGCTCTACCCTCTAGACCAGACTTCCTGCTACTGAAGACAGATTGCCTCTTCTCTGCATTAAGAGCCTCTTTGTTGTGTAAACAGACACTCTGCTGCAGGCTATGGGAGACCTGACTGCCTCATTAGAGTCTCTTTGTTTTGCTTTGACTATCATCTTAAATGCGGTCCCTTGTTAAGCAGAAGCTTTTTTAAGTGAACGCCTATATTGCATCTCAGTAACATTTAACTACATAGGTACAGTATTTCTGTAACAGTGAGCCAACATTGATCAGAAAATCTAAGCAGATGTTTTTGCATAGGCAATCTGTGGTGGGGTAGGAAGGCTATGTCACCTTGTGCGCCCTTCGGGGAGAAAGGCGGAATACAAATCAAATAAATAAATAAATATGGCACATCAATTTTCCCCATGGCTAGGATGCTCAGGCAACTGGCTCTCTGCACAGTCAGAACCACCACATGGTAAATTTAAGTAGCCATCATTCCACCTTCTCGACATACCAGGACACCCAGTAAGCAGCAATACAATCACATGTTTACAGGCATTTTCTAGGCGTTACCAAAGTGTATGTTTATTCCCGTTGGTGTACTTAGGAAAAGTAAGCTCCACAGAAACCAGGTTTTGCAAGGTAACATTGATGACAGTGAAGTACACTCAGGAGCAATGCGACTGCCAGGTATGCAGGAGGTGATTTGGAAAGGAAGAGACACATGTGCACACGTAAACCCACAACAGTTGGTCTCATAGGTGTTTCGGCTTCACACGTCACCCCTCATTTTCCAGAGGAAGCTTTGCTCATAAGCTTTATTCTCTCCCCCATTAGGTGCTTTGTAAATTTTGTAAGACACTGATAAGAGTGTCGCTTCACTGCATAGATTTCCATCTGGCCTGCAATGACTAGACATAAAAACAAGTTGGCTGAAATGTAATTTTAAACTCTATTAAACACAGAGCTGCTGCAGTGTCACTTGGGTACATGCCTGAATATAGTTTAATATGTCCAGCTGCACAACACCACATACATTCACCTCACATTTCTCGCTCTACCAAAGGGGCTAAGGAGGCGGAAGCAGGTGCGTTAAAGGACCTTTACAGCCTGACATGGAACATTTATGTTCCGGATTTACAAAAGCATCTAGGGACAGGAATATAGAGCATATAAGAAAAACACACTGAAACAGAAGAAGAGCTAGCTGTTGTGATAGATTTCAAGCACTCTCTTCAACATGGCAATCTGTAAATTCTTCATACAGGAGCCATTTTAAGCAAAAAATTTTGCTTAAAATTTTTTGTCAATTGTCAAAAAACTGATGGTGTGCCTTGACCATTTTAGTGCCTTGCCAGTGTGCCATGAGATGAAAAAGGTTGAAAATCACTGTTCTAGATGATATGACTCTGCTGGACCACTGCTTCAGTCACAATACGACAGCCCAGTTGCTTCTGCTCCCAATTCAAGGTGCTTGTTCTAACATTTAAGAACTTCCATGAACTGGGTCCAGGCCATCTGAAAGACCACCAAATTCCATACATTCCAGCCATTCTCTTAGGTCACCTGAGGGGTGTCCCAAGTGAGAGGGGTGGCAGCTCGGGGGCGAACCTTCTCTGTAGTGGTGCCACAACTATGGAATTCCCTTCCAGGGGAACTGAGAACTACTCCCTCCCTCATGGCTTTTCAGCGAGGGCTCAAAACATACCTGTTTCGTCTGGCATTTGGTTGTTGAGTGGATATTTGCCATCTGAACCACTACTGTGGATTGACTGCTTCCCTGAATTAATTTTGCTCCCCTGATGGCTCAATGAAATGTGTTAGGTTTTGCTTTGTTTTATGTTTCTAATGTTAAAATTAATGTTTATAATGCTTTGCTGTTGCTTTTTTTTTAACCTGTTGTGATATTTTGTACTACTACCACCACCACCACCACCACCACCACCACCACCAACAACAACAACAACACAGGTATTTATATACCACCTTTCTTGGTCTTTATTCAAGGCGGTTTACATAGGCAGGCTAATTTGAATCCCCGTAGGGATTTTTACAATTGAAAGAAGGCTCTATCTTTCAAGAGCCACAACAATTCAGATGTTTCGCTCTGATCTGGCCTCCATTCTCCCATACTCAGAGCAAATGGAAATAGCTCGGCTCAGCTTGTCAGCTGCTTCAAGGTCGCACGGTGCCGGTGGCCTCGAACTGGCGACCTTGTGGATGTTATCTTCAGGCAAATGGAGGCTCTACCCTCTAGACCAGACCTCCTGCCCTCCTTTTATTATGGAGCTTTATAAGCCACCTTGGGCATTTGCTTTGGCATGGGAAAGGTGGGACATAAATTTCTCAAAATAAATGAATCCATCCCTAAATACAAACATAAAAATAGCAAAATGAACGCTCTGCCTGTTTTGCATCTATCTATAGTTATCTTGTTGATTTAATATAACAAAGTTTGGGGACAATCTTGCTGTTTTCTGGATAATAACAAAAAAATGGAATTGGTAAAAACTGGTCAATGTTCAACTAAATCACTATATATCGCAGCACACACTGCTGATTTTGAAAAAAATCCAAAGAAAAACCTTACAACATTTTCTGTAAAGAAGCTTGTTTTAATTTGATGTCAAACAGGATATCTACTGTAGACAATACTATCAAAGCCCTGACCTTATGACTCTCCAGAAAAACAGATAAAGAAATATAATTAAAAAACAGCCTGCTGCGATGCACACTTATGGGGGAGTAAACCGCCACTGAACACAGTAGGACCTGCTTCCAAGTGAACCTGCATGGGATTCTACAGTCTGCCACTCAGCAGCATTTTCTTAAAAATAAGCAAAAGTATCACCACCAAACCCGCCCCAAGTCAGCCTTATTTATCAGCCCCCTGTAGGTACAGCACCTCTGCAGTTCAACTACCTGCAGGAGCTTGCACTTTTATTTCAATAACAGAGACCCTCCATACCCTCAAACAGTGGTGTATGCAGAGTCTGCCTCCTTGTGAATAGGGGAGACCAACCGGAAGTTCCTCAGTGTGTGCCATCACCATGCCCAAGGTCAATCAACAGAAAACATGGCCCAACAGCCTCATTTTCAACACTAACTGATATCAGGTAGGAAGTAGGATTTGTTCTAATAAGTACTGAATGCCTTCGGCCACACACACAACTGCCAGATAGAAGGAAGTCATTCCCTATCATATACTCAGTGGCATAGCTAAGAGGGTGCAAGGAGTAGCAGTCGCACCTGGCATCAAGCTTTAGGGGGGCAACAAGCTGAACTAGACACTAGTGACCAAAATTGTGAAAATCTTGATATGTATGAATAATACCATCATGTTATATATCATTGCAAAGGTAATTGAATGCTGACTGCAGTGACGCAAACAGCATTGGAATATCTGCATTCTATCAAAAGTTATGACCAATTAACCAGAACATGAAAACACAACAAAAAGATTTTCTTAACTCAAAACTGACCTATGAGACTGATTATTCTGAGAGCCAATGACATGTTATTATGTTACTGACATGTTATTGGCATGTAATCATGATACAGCATGAAACCAATAAGGTGTTAATATGAGTCAGCACTCATTTCCATATATCATAATACAGTTACTCCTGCTAACTGGGTAAAAAGGCACTTTTTAAAGTGGTATTTAGCAATGGGAGAATAACCAGTCCTCTTCACCCTAGTACAGTGTCTCAAACCAATCAGGGGCACACTTTTTATATATTTACTTAATTAAATTTGATTTTGTTGGAGGGGATACAAATTTTCTTTGACCACAGATAGCAGATAGATGTCTTAGCTATGTCACTGACTAAGGGGGAGGCAGCTGGGCAAGTGGGTGGTGAGCTGCTGGGGGGGGCAGGTGGATTCCTCCCAATTTTCACTTTTTAAAAAAACTCGGTTGTGACAGGCAACATTTTGAGCTTGGACTGGGCTACACGATCATTAGCTACACCACTGTATGTACTTCTAGATTATGCATTTAAACAGAGCGTCGTTCAGAAGGAAAGTCAATGCAATCTGAAAGTCCAATACTTTTGAAAACCAACAGCCCAAATGGCTATTGGAAAACAGTTATTTTCCATCACTCTTGATATTGGTTGGCCATGTCAAAGCTGAAGGGTGAATGGACCTGAAACTTTCTTGCTCATGTCCTCTAAGTCAAGTTGAAGCAGCAAGGACAGGACAAGATGCTAGGAGGTGCACAACTGATGTTGCCAAGGCTGTTCTTTGCAGAGCACACTTCATCACTTTCTCTCTAGAACTGCCAATATGGGATCCTGTTTTGACAAGGCCAATTTTTCTTCTTAAAAATGTGCAATCTTTTGCCCTGATGGTTGCAAATACATGCCTGAAAGATTGACAAAGCTATGTTCAAAAGTTGAAAGAAAAAAGAAATCAACAAGCAAACAAAATTATTCCTTCCCCTCGCCTTTGGAACTGTTCTGGGTCACAACAGTAACATAGAGGTGTCTCTTCCACATTGCTGTCACCACCCAGAATGGCTTCGAAGGTGAGGAAGTGGGGTTGCTTACATGGCGTGTTGAAGCACCCTGCAAAACTTAGCATTTTGTTCCCCCCTCTGGGAATGCCACTGGAAGAGGAGGAAAACATAGGGGGAGAAGGGAAGTGGGGAAATTAGCTGTGCTTCCCAGAGGAACCTGGGAAAAGGAAGGAGAAGGTTTTGGAGTGCCGGGAAAGGAAAATCTGGGAAAGTTCATGGGAGAGATGAAGTGTCCAGTCAGTATGATGTAAGGTCAAGGAAGATACTGGCAGTTTGGTGGGTTTTTGGCAAGGCTGCATCACAGTATAATGTTACCTAACCTGTTTTTGCTAGGCTTGAGAGCTTTAAGTTATGGAGATTGCAGTGAGCGCTAAGGAGCAGGCCCTCACATGCACTTGAGGCAGTAGCCTTGAAGGGGAGCATGGCAGGGAAGCCAAGCTGCCTTTCTTGGAAGGGAAAGAATGGGGATCTTGAGAAAAAAGAGTTGTGGTCCTCAAGGTTAGTTGACCAGCCTGCACTGGCTCAACAGCTTTGGCAGCCCTCAAGGAAACAGAGGTTGAGAAGACTGGAAAGGAACGGAGGTTATGAGGTGATACCAATCCTGGATGCCAGCAGGCTCAATTGTTCTCAAATGGAGGCTGGAGTGGGGGGGGGAGTGACTTGGTGTAGTACCAGCAGATTAAAGATCCAAAAGGATGGCAAGACAGGAAGAGTGATAACAAATAATGGTTGGCAACCTTCCGTCTCAAAAGACTATGGTATAAGCCTACAGCACCCAGTATTCCCAGGCGGTCTCCCATCCAGGTACTAACCAGGCCTGACCCTGCTTAGCTTCCAAGATCAGACAAGATCAGGCATGTGCAGGGTAGAAATGAAGAACACAAGGAATTTGTGACAAGGGATTTGCCTGTTGTTTCTGGTTCTGCTATAGAAGATCATGATCTAAGACTAAAATTGGAACTTGGCTTTTCTGCTGTAGGCTCGGATTATACGCATGTGCTCCAGTCCATCAAGAACAATCCCCACTTCAGGTGTCCGTTCCCTTCTATACTGAGTTCCCCGTACTCACAAGGAAACCTTCTTGTTTGTGTGACACCGAAGCATAGAGCTCATCATGCCACCTAATGAATTGGGGCCCCAACAAAATGTTGCAATATCCTTTTTCAGCAAAAAAAAAAATCCCAAAAAAGACTTTTAAGAACATAAGAACAGCCCCACTGGATCAGGCCATAGGCCCATCTAGTCCAGTTTACTGTATCTCACAGCAGCCCACCAAATGCCCCAGGGAGCACACCAGATAACAAGAGACCTCATCCTGGTGCCCTCCCTTGCATCTGGCATAGCCCATTTCTAAAATCAGGAGGTTGCACATACACATCATGGCTTGTAACCCATAATGGATTTTTCCTTCAGAGACAGGGCCATATTCATTCTTATACTTTTTCTATTGGCACATGAGCATTTAAAGCTTTATTTTTGGTCATCCTTTTTGAAAACCATTTTGCTGAAAACTAATACCCATGTGCTATAACAGAGTGAATACTTTATTCCTAACGCTGGTAATTCTGGATTGAAATGTTTTTGCTGGCTGTCAACAGTTATGTTCTGTATCTCTAAATGTGGGTTTTTAAAAAAAAGTTCTCATTTGCATTTCTTAAATGTTTGAAAGACTGCAGGCAGTGAATAGAGAGTTCTCTTAAAGCATACATTAGTTGCATAATAATAAAAGTAATATAATACTAATGCTATGGCACTTTTGAATTTTTTTTTTTTTTTGGTGAAAAGTACTATCCTATATAAATACTCTTAATAGTATTTAACCAGTTTTAGAATAACGAACTGTTGTATCAAAAGCATCCTTCACAGGAGATGTCTTTTTTTGAAACTTCTGTGGAAAAACATGTCAACTTCTTTTAGCAGCCAACCACTACTACAGGCTAATATCCCTGTGGCCAACTTTTCCTTTCTCATGGTCATCTTAAGGAACAGCAATTGCATAATGTCCAACTCAAGGGGTATTTTTTTTTTTTTTTACCTTACTCTGCACCAGAAAAATGAGCCTCCCCATAGGAAGTTTGGGCTTCTGTGCTTAACCAGAGATCTGGGGACTGGGACAAGGGTAGATTCTTGTGTGGTCCACGAGCAGGACTCCTGTTTCCCAGGCTTCTAGTGCTCTGTAGTAAGCATGGCTGGGAAAGGACAAGCGAGGAATGGAAGTAGGGAGAAATCCCTATTGCATGTCGTTCCTGTAGATTGGATATGCATTGGATACGTCACAGTCTCCTGGAAGTAGCACAAGGGGGTGGGTATGTTTTGCTTTTCTTGCTGGGGGGGCTGAGTGAGGGCTGCCAAATTTCCATCTGTCTGTGTGTATTGGGCATGTTTTTCCTTGTAAAATTGAGAAAGTAGCTCCTTCAGACCCTTTTTTAAAATCATGTTTTAAGAGACTGTCTTGTGTCTGGAAGTTTTACGTGTGACGGACAGTGTTCAGTACCTATTAAAGCAGTTCGTCTTTCCAAATTCCAGCTATAGTTTTAAAAGGTTATACTCTACTCTTAGAGTATGCTAGAATACACGCGGTAACTTGTGCTCACTTACGGTGCTGCCAAGCAGCTCGACCGGCACCAGCCTGTGATATATGGGCAGGCTTGTTGGTTTGAGCAGTTGGCTAACCAGTCAGAAAGCAAGGTATGTGGGCATGTGAATTGCACCACTGCCGTGGTCTCTGGGGCGTGTCTGCTCTGGGGCAAGAGAGGGCAAAGAGCCCTTGGTGCCAACTGGAGGAGGGCGCCAACGTGTGCACTCCAATTGCTTTTCCAGTTTGGAAGTGATTGGAGCGCACACTCCCTTGCAGCAGCGGCTGGGAAAAAATCGCTAGACTGGTTGCTGAGAGCATGAGGAAGCGACTGGCACATATACATCCTCTGAGCAGCTGGTCAGGCAATTTTGCTGTGGCTGCAAGCACTCACTTCTGTTGCTTTTTGAGTCAAGAAGCAATGAGAGTGCCTGCTGCCTGGGTACTCACAGCCACAGCTTGGGCGATTTTGCCCCAGCTACAGCTGTGAGCATGGGTGCTTGCTCCTGTTGCTTCCTGAAGTGACATTACATGATGTCACACTGTCCCTGCCTGGGGCGTCACATCTGCATGGTTCTCTTCCTTCACCTGTCCTGTGGTGGCCAATCAGCACATGTTGCTACTTGCCAGGCCCATTGGAAACAGGGATGTATGATCACTGGAGGCAGGTGAGGTTCTTCCTCACCTGACTGCACCCCCTCCCCCCAGTGCAGCTGTGTTCTGAGGGCTGGAGAGATCATATGTGACCTCTCCAGCTCTCAGAAGGCTTTCTCCAGCTTTTGGAAAGCCTTCTGAGGCCTCTGGAAGGCCTTATAAATGTACTTCCAGTATTTTGGAAAAACCAGAAGTCCTTCCAGTGGTCTCAGAAGGCCTTTCGAGGGCCAGAGAGTCCTCTAGTCCTCTCAGCCTTGACTAGCATTAAAACTGTGCAATCCTGATCCTCAGAAGAAAATGATGTCAGCAGCAATACCACAACACATCTGTGGTTGGATTATGACCTACTTCTGGGTCTCAGTCCACCTGTTGAAGACCTCTGCAATAAAGTTGAGTAAAACAACTTATGGTGACAGCATTTTAAAAGGCTCAGTCAATGATCTGGATAGAAAAAAAATTAATAATCTTAGGCTGCTGCCTCGACCTAAAGAGACTAGGCACCAAGTGGAGGATCTTCTAGGAGACAGTTCTGTAATCATGATGCCACCACTGAAAAGACCCTTTCTCTGTTTGCCACCCACCACTGATGGTGGTGGCACCTCAAGATAGGCCTCTGAAGTAAATCCTAATGAACATGCAGGTTTCTGCAGAAGGCGACTTTCTTTTATCCTGTGTGTCCTGGGGGTAGAAATAAGAAGCCCCTCAGTTTAAAAGTTTAAACTTAGTGTCAGAATGCTCCCTTCTGTAGCTTTGTGTATTGGGCTGGAGATGAGCTGCTTCCTCAGAAAGTGGCTGATTCAGAGAGTATTGCTTCTTTAGCCATTTTCTGGGAATTATGATAGTATGTGAATAGCACTTTTGGGAGTGTGCAAAGCCCTTCACTAGTATTATCTTGCTGTAATCCTACAAAAACCTTTTGAGGGGAGGAGGTAGTATCCTACTGGGGAGCTGAGGCTAAGAAGGAGCAACTTCCCTAAGGCTACCTGACTAGTTCATGAAGAGGGGAGATTTGAACCAGTGTGTAATCCTGATTTTCAGCTCAGGCTCTTTGCCACAACCCTATACCAGCTGTCCTAGTAGGGATGTGAGGATTCTTTCTATATCCCAGGAGGAGTGATGCCATGTGGTTTCTGTTGCACCATGTATTTTGTATTGGCAACCTTCAGTCTCGAAAGACTATGGTATCGCGCTCTGAAAGGTGGTTCTGGCACAGCGTCTAGTGTGGCTGAAAAGGCCAATCCGGGAGTGACAATCCCTTCCACACTGGGAGCAAGTGCAGTCTGTCCCTGGTCTGTCTCCCTGGCTATGGGCCTTCCTTCTTTGCCTCTTAGCCTCAGACTGTTGGCAAAGTGTCTCTTCAAACTGGGAAAGGCCATGCTGCACAGCCTGCCTCCAAGCGGGCCGCTCAGAGGCCAGGGTTTCCCACTTGTTGAGGTCCATCCCTAAGGCCTTCAGATCCCTCTTGCAGATGTCCTTGTATCGCAGCTGTGGTCTACCTGTAGGGCGCTTTCCTTGCACGAGTTCTCCATAGAGGAGATCCTTTGGGATCCGGCCATCATCCATTCTCACGACATGACCAAGCCAACGCAGGCGTCTCTGTTTCAGCAGTGAATACATGCTAGGGATTCCAGCACGTTCCAGGACTGTGTTGTTTGGAACTTTGTCCTGCCAGGTGATGCCGAGGATGCGTCGGAGGCAGCGCATGTGGAAAGCGCTCAGTTTCCTCTCCTGTTGTGAGCGAAGAGTCCATGACTCGCTGCAGTACAGAAGTGTACTCAGGACGCAAGCTCTGTAGACCTGGATCTTGGTATGTTCCGTCAGCTTCTTGTTGGTCCAGACTCTCTTTGTGAGTCTGGAAAACGTGGTAGCTGCTTTACCGATGCGCTTGTTTAGCTCGGTATCGAGAGAAAGAGTGTCGGAGATCGTTGAGCCAAGGTACACAAAGTCATGGACAACCTCCAGTTCATGCTCAGAGATTGTAATGCAGGGAGGTGAGTCCACATCCTGAACCATGACCTGTGTTTTCTTCAGGCTGATTGTCAGTCCAAAATCTTGGCAGGCCTTGCTAAAACGATCCATGAGCTGCTGGAGATCTTTGGCAGAGTGGGTAGTGACAGCTGCATCGTCGGCAAAGAGGAAGTCACGCAGACATTTCAGCTGGACTTTGGATTTTGCTCTCAGTCTGGAGAGGTTGAAGAGCTTTCCGTCTGATCTGGTCCGGAGATAGATGCCTTCTGTTGCAGTTCCAAAGGCCTGCTTCAGCAGGACAGCGAAGAAAATCCCAAACAAGGTTGGTGCAAGAACACAGCCCTGCTTCACTCCACTTCGGATGTCAAAAGGGTCTGATGTGGAGCCATCGAAGACAACAGTGCCCTTCATGTCCTTGTGGAAAGATCTGATGATGCTGAGGAGCCTGGGTGGACATCCAATCTTGGGGAGAATCTTGAAGAGGCCGTCTCTGCTGACCAGGTCAAAAGCCTTTGTGAGATCTATGAAGGCTATAAAGAGTGGCTGTCGTTGTTCCCTGCATTTCTCCTGCAGTTGTCTAAGGGAGAATACCATATCAGTGGTGGACCTGTTGGCTCGGAATCCACACTGCGATTCTGGATAGACGCTCTCTGCAAGTACCTGGAGCCTCTTTAGTACAACTCGGGCAAACAGCTTTCCTACAACGCTAAGTAGAGAGATGCCGCGGTAGTTGTTGCAGTCACCCCTGTCACCTTTGTTCTTGTACAGCGTGATGATGTTTGCATCCCTCATGTCTTGAGGTACTCCACCTTCTCTCCAGCAGAGACAGAGGATTTCATGCAGCTCAGTGACGATGATCTCTTTGCAGCATTTTAGGACTTCAGCAGGGATGCTGTCTTTTCCAGGTGCCTTGCCAAAGGCAAGGGAGTCCAGGGCCACGTGAAGTTCTTCTAGGGTTGGTTCACTGTCAAGCTCTTCCAGCACAGGCAGGCACTCAATGTTGTTCAGTGCTTCTTCGGTGACTACATTTTCTCTGGAATATAGCTCAGAGTAGTGCTGCACCCAGCGTTCCATCTGCTGCGCCCGATCCTGGATGACCTCGCCTGTGGCAGACTTCAGAGGGGCAATTTTCTTCTGTGTTGGACCTAGGGCCTGCTTGATACCATCATACATCCCCTTGATGTTGCCCGTGTCAGCTGCTATCTGTATCTCGGAACAGAGCTGGAGCCAGTAGTCGTTAGCACATCTCCTGGCAGTCTGTTGGACTTTGCTGCGAGCAGTTCGGAGGACCTGCAGGTTGCGCTCACTGGGACAGGCCTTGTATGCTGCTTGAGCTCTCCTCTTTTCCTCAATGACTGGTGTCAACTCCTCAGAGTGGGCTTCAAACCAGTCTGCCGCCTTGTTGGTCTTCTTGCCGAATATGGACAAGGCGGTGTTGTAAACGGTATTCTTGAAATGTTCCCATCTGTTGGATGCGTTTGCGTCGGCCGGGCCTGGAAGAGATTCCATGTATACATGCACCATGTATTATTATTATTATTATTAACAGTATTTATATACCGCTTTTCAACTAAAAGTTCACAAAGCGGTTTACAGAGAAAAGTCAAATAACTAAATGGCTCCCAGTCCCAAAAGGGCTCACAATCTAAAAAGATGCAAATGAATACTAGCAGACAGCCACTAGAACAGACAGTGCTGGGGTGAGGAGGGCCCCCTGCTAAAAAAAGGAGCACCCACTTGAAAAAGTGCCTCTTACCCAATTAGCAGGGGTGTAGTATCTGTAATTTGGGGGCTTCCTCATTCATTCTATTAAAAGTACAGAAGCAAGAGAATGTGGTGATCACTTGAGCACATGTGCGCTTGGCTTGAGGAACAGTTGATTTTTTTCAGTATATGACTTTAAAACGCTTGTCAATGAAAAGGCTTCTCTGTCTGAAGGCAGACGAAATTCATAACTAAGGTCCAGATCATAAGCTTTTTTTTTTTTAAGATTGTGACCTCTTTTTGGGACATTTAACCATTTAGTTATTTGATTTTCTCTGTAAACAGCTTTGTGAACTTTTTTTTTGTTAAAAAGTGGTATATAAATATTCTTAGCAGTAGTAGCGGGGGTAGTAGTTTGGAAGACAGACTGAAACCTGGAAGATCCAGTTCAATTCCTTGCTCAGCCATGAGGCTTCCTGGGTGACCTTGGGTCAGTCATTGCCTCACCTACCTCACAAGGTTGTTGTGAGGACTAAAAGGAGGGATGGAACCATGTATACCACCATGAGCTCTTTGAAGGAAGGGCAGTATAAAAATATGAAATATAAATGAATAATTTACATACTGCCTTTCCAATAAAAATGTCTGAGGCAGTTTCCATTTATGTAAGAATTCAACAAGTTCATGCAGCAGTCTCTGGTTGGGAGGAAGGATGAATGAGCAGTGGTGGCAGCGCGGCTCTCTCTCGCTTTTCTAGGAGTAGGGCAAGGAAGATAAAGTGCACTGAGGGACCTGCAAAACCTACTGTTTTGGCCCCCTCTGGGAATGCCATTGCCCTCTTCACTCTGCCCCATCTCCTTCTAAGGAAATCCTCCTCTCCTTCTAACTGCTTTCCCCCATGGCTCCACTGTTGTGTGAAATTGCCCTGTAAATATTAGGTAAAGGCCTAGTTTCAGCCTTTTTTCCCCTTTTGTGCACTCTTGCCCTTGTCTCCGTTTTCCTCTCACCAATTACTTATATAGTCATGCCATTAGCCATACACATGCGAAGTTTTTCCCCCATGCGCATGCGTTATGAGAGTTAAAAAAAAAAAATTCCTGGTAAGAATAGCCAGAAAGCTTTTCATGAAAGCACCCTAAAGGTCTGCCCTCAAGTGAAGCCATTCTACAAAAAGGCTAAGCATTGCCATAATCCTGCCAAATTGAATCATAATGGGCCTCTCCCAAAGACAATAGTCTTAAACCCAGCGACAACTCACTGGACTCAAAACAGAAGCATTTACTACAAAAATCAAAATGGCAGTTATCGACAGATTCAGCTATCCTTTTCAGTACTTTCACCAAATATGAATTCAGGGAGAAATCCATTCCTTGTGGCAGCCCACAAGGTTGATTTGGACGCTTTTGTGGTAGGGTGTAGCAGGGACCTGCGGTGGGTGGGGGAAGCAGGTGAGGCAAGTGAGGCAGGGCCTCCCCACTGGAGTCCTTCGAGAAGCGCAACCGCCCTGTGAGGTGCCCAGCACCCACACCCCAAGCGCAAAGTGCATGGGCTGTGGGTGCTTGGGCACCTCACACAGCACTCCTCGAAGGACTCCGGCGGGGAGGCTCTGCCTCACTTACCTCAACTGCTTCCCCACCCACCGCACATCCCTGGGGAATAGTAGAAGAATCCAGAGCCAACAGCCTTCGGTTAACCCACTCAGCTGCCTCTTGACTGCCCATTTTGCTCATCTTGAAAGTGGACCCATACTGTGTGCTGACCTAAAGGTGGCTTGCATTGTCAAAGCAACCATAATAAATTGCTACTATTTCTAATTCCAGTCATTCTCCACAGAGGTCATAGGTGGATGGTAAACACTTGTAACCTCAGTTGAGTTCTGCAGAGCATAATCACAAAGCCTTCGGAGGCCATTCAGAAGCACTGTGTGAGTTTCCAAGTACAATGGTAACAAGACACCCCTCAGGCAGCAAAGCTATTATAGTGCTGCAGAACTATTCACTTCTTTTCAGGAGATCTTTTAAATATACACCATACAAACCAATTCGAATAAATAATTTATATTTGGTCAGCAGAAAGAAGCTGACAAATTCCAGATTGCAGGGAATTTTAAGAAATTTTTTTTTTTACTGCAACAGAAGAATAATTTTAGGTTTCTCTGAGTTGGAGTTTCATTTCCTTGGGAATCGAGACAGACAACACTATGGAAAAATGCGACTACTTCCTAAAGCTAGCAAGGGAAGAATCCTAATGTTTTGCACTGCACAAGTTCCTTCTTCCCCAAGGATTCACTTGTTCTGCTTATATAATACCTCATGATTTGCATCTGTGGGCAACTGAGATTCTACCATGATTTGTGAAGCAGTGGGAAGGGGTGGTAGTGGCGGACTATTTTGGTGATCACCTGGTTCGTTCCAATTGCATGACCCTTCATCAATAGGGTCAGTCTACAGACTACCTTTTCCCACACAGCTCTGTTTAGCATTTTCTGTTCCTCCGTGCAACTTACAGCACTTCTCTAGCACATGGTTCAAAGGGCACAGCCACTGGTTGCCCTGAACACATGGTAGAAGGGTTGAAACTTTCTGCAACCCTGCAAGATATAACTGAAACACGTGGAAAAGCAGCATAAAAGATCATGGGAACTGCATAGAGAAGACCAACAAATGGCAATATACACCTTTGGTTCTCTGATATTTAGCGGGGGGTTTGCAACCCTATGCAACCCAGCAAAGTGTCTTTTGTAGTGGCTGTGTGCTGTGTCTTTTTTTAAAGATTGTGAGCCCTTTGGGGACAGGGAACTGGTTTCTTGGTGTGCGAACTTTTATTGCAAGGCAGCATATGTATATTCATTATAAATCTGTAAGTAAACCAGTCCATAGAAACTGAGCTTTCACACTCATAGTAAAGGTTTAAACTAATAATTCTATAGCAATTTTTAAAATTCTTTTCTTTAATGGATCAGTTTTCTTTCTTTTTTGCCACACACCTTCTGCTTTTTCTTTTTAATTATCTCCCCCACCCAGTCTAATCTATAGGAAAGCCGCACTGCTATCAAATGTCACTTAGCTCTTGTTCAAATAGAGTATAGCAGACACAGAGGCTGCAACAGCTGACTTGGCTGACCTAGGCCCAGAGTAAAAACAGCATGATAATAAGTCACCAGATGTAAGCAATTGAATACTGATCACTTTCATTAACTGAACAGCTTACCAAAATTTACTGTATTGTTTTAACCCTTCAGGCTCCTGCTCAACTCAGAGATACCACACAACATGCATTTAGAGCAGAAAAGGCGCAACTAAAATTTGTGACAGTACTTTTAATGATACTATCAAATCACACAGATAGCCAAATGTTTACCTACTTAACGGCTCATGTATTTATATTAAGCAGAAAGACACACTGATATTTTCTATTTCATACACGAGATCAAAACCTACGAGATGGTAAAATACCAGTTTCCTGGGAAACCTGGGAAACATGCATCCTGGTGTCCTCACTTGCATCTGGCATTCTGACATAGCCCATTTCTAAAATCAGGAGGTTGCACATACACATCATGGCTTGTAACGCATAATGGATTTTTCCTCCAGAAACTTGTCCAATCCCCTTTTAAAGGCAACGAGGCCAGATGCCGTTCACCACATCCTGCGGCAAGGAGTTCCACAGACCAACCACACGCTGAGTAAAGAAATATTTTCTTTTGTCTGTCCTAACTCTCCCAACACTCTATTTTAGTGGATGTACCCTGGTTCTGGTGTTATGTGAGAGTGTAAAGAGCATCTCTCTATCCACTTTATCCTTCCCATACATAATTTTGTATGTCTCAATCATGTCCCCCCTCAGGCGTCTCTTTTCTAGGCTGAAGAGGCCCAGACGCCATAGCCTTTCCTCATAAGGAAGGTGCCCCAGCCCCGTAATCATCTTAGTTGCTCTCTTTTGCACCTTTTCCATTTCCACTATGTCTTTTTTGAGATGCGGCGACCAGAACTGGACACAATACTCCAGTTGTGGCCTTACCATAGATTTGTACAACGGCATTATAATACTAGCCGTTTTGTTCTCAATACCTTTCCCCTGGGGGCTGGGGATAAGAATAGGCCCTCAGTTTGGCTGTACTTGTCGTAAGAGGCGACTAAACAGCCACCGGGTAGATGGGACTCGTCAGCCTGGGAAGGCAGCTCATCTGAGAGAAGGAAAACTCTGACCCAAACCTCCACTGCCTTGTGGCTACATCCAGTTATGGAAAAGGCTTCAGGAGTCAACCTCCAGGCAAAATCCGGAGCCGGAGTCCCTGAGGCAGTTCATGGCTGAACACAGTCACGTTCTGGCAACTCCTGCGACGCCGCTGGAACCAACCGTATTGGTCTCTGCCTTTCCATTGGACCATTTCAGTGACGTGGAGAGGGGGGATCTGCTGCATGGGTAACAGCCTATCCTCCATACCTACTTTACCCAGGCTTCGCGCACTGGAGAGGACACTTTGTTCCAGAACCACCATTCAGAGCGTGACACCATAGTCTTCCGAGACTGAAGGATGCCAACACCATTCCTAATGATCCCAAGCATAGAATTGGCCTTCTTTACTGCCACCGCACATTGGGTCGACACTTTCATCGACCTGTCCACCACCGCCCCAAGATCTCTCTCCTGATCTGCTCCTTGCTGATTTCTACACAAAAGATGAGAGCCAGGAGGGCCACTGTGAGATACAGGAAGCTGGACTAGGTGGGCCCTGATCCAGCTGGGCTTAGGATGTTCTTAGGATGTTGTAGTGGCTTGGGAGTTGGACTTTGACCCAGAAGATTGAGGTCCAAATCACCACTTGGCCATGAAGCTTCTTGGGAGACCCTGGGTCAGTCACTATCACTCAGCCTCACCTACCTAACAGGGTTGTTGTGAAGATAAGAGGGAAGGAACCACGTACACCACCCTGAGCTCTTTGGAAGAAGGGTGATATAAAAATGTGAAAAATAGAAACAAATAAATATAAATATACCCCCAAAATTTAAAAAAAATAAATACACAAAAATATCACAATTTGTAAGCTGCCTTTGTTGCCGAAGGGCACCCATCCAATAAATAAATATAGATACAGGTATGTGTTTTTAAAATATAAAAATTTTAAAAATATAAAAGTCAACTTACAAAGACAGAAGAGTAATGTTCGCTGAGATGGGCCCCAGGTTTGGAATGGTTTCCAACTCATTATTGTTCAGTTTTCTGTCAACAACAAAAAGAAAGTCAACTGACATGGAAAGTCAGCCATGGAAATAAGCAATGATTGGTCTCTTCATATTTTTACCGCAACATTTTATCCAATCACAAAAATTTAACTTTCAAGTAACATCTAAGCAGAATTGAACTGTATGGAGGCCCACTGAATTCCAAACAAAGGCCTTAAAAAAAAATTGAGAAGACCCATAACCTCAGTTCAAAGTGTTGGATTGCAACCACATATGAATTCACTATGAATAACACCACTCAAAATAAAAGCGTCTATGGAAAACCTCTTAGAATACTATTAAACCCAAAAGCAAAATGCATGCAGGAAAATGCTTACATTTCTCGTAGATTGTGAAGGTGACTCAAAGAACCAGGCTTAATTGAAGACAATCGATTGTGGCTCAAATCCCTACAAGGTGACCAAAAAAAGTGTCAATTTTGCCAATATACAATATATATAAACAAAAAAAGGACCCTATAATACAAAACTAAATTATTTATTTTATTTATTTATAGTATTTTTATTCCACCTTGCTCTCACACCAAAGGGGACTCAAGGCGGCTAACAATAAAATCAATACATAAAAACACTACACAAAAAGTTAGCACATCAAATGCATTCTGTACCACCCTCTTACATATCTGGAGTTCACTTCCAACAGGTCACGCGATAGCTTTCTTACATGTGCCTGGCATACAAAAACTGGTATGTCTACATAACTCAAAAGCTACTTCCAGATCAACGTAAGTTGATTCGATGAAACATCTCATTGTACAAGGCCAACATGAAAAGAGTTATGTCTATACATACAGCAGAGGAGCTGAATAATTTTTCCCACCAGAGAAGTATATGGATCAGAAGTTGTTGTTACAGTCTAGTCACGTCTGGCAAGCCTAACAAAGCTGTTGCTCAGTTTATGGCTTTCACCTGGTAAGCCTACATTTGCAAAAGCTAGGTACACTGAAGGATGGGTGGTATGAAAGCTTCTCTTGCATTCACATGTCATATGCAAGCACCAGAAAGCAGGCCTGAATAAACACTCCAGCCTCTAGGCATCAACATTTCACATTCAAAGTTGAACGAAAGGACTCCGTCTACCACCACAGGTGTGTGAGAAAGATTCACATACCTGCTTCTCCACATGCATCACTCTTGAAGGATCTGGGTGCAGACATTTACACTACAGCCTGCAGTACAAATAGCTTAACAGGCCTGGCAAGGTGATTCAAATGAAGCTCACTCTAAAACAGAGCAAGAACCTTTCCCTGCTTTGTACCCAACTCAGTACTCAGCTTTGGCCCACAGGATCCAGAAGATCTATGCAAAGAAACAGCCAAAATGCTATGATGTCATTTACTGCTTCAAGTAATTCATAATATGTTCATCATGTATTAGACAAGACGTGGGGATCGTCAATTGCTTCAACAAAGAGCTTCCAAAATTATACTGAAAGCCCCCATCCCCACCCATACTTTATTTCACCTAAAACATTTTTTAGATTTTTTTTTTAAATTATACCCTACAAAAATTTATTTAAAACATGCTTGCCTTAGGACCTACCAGACAGCAAGAGACATGAGTGGATTTGTTCTGCTGGAGTTATAACATGTTTAAAAAAAAAATCTGGCAAGAGTCTTTAAACTATAAAAATCCTGCAATTACAACCACTGCTGTGCATGATCACCAAACTGGAGCCAGACACTTTCACTCAGAGCTCAAGCTCACCATCCATCTGGAGTCTATCAAGGCACCCGTAAGCATAACAACTTGCATTATGTTTCAGACTAAATTTGTGTTTTCTGACACTGCTGATATCCACAAATTTTTCCATGTGTCGTGCTGCTTTTTTTAAGCCGGAGAGAAGATACAAGTATGCCTCAAAAAGTCCATACTGCTTTTTTTCTTAAGTCAGATTCAGAAAGTTACAATTCCAACTCAGAATTCACAAAAAGTGTCTTTATTGCTCAGCAGCCCAAATCAAACAATAATTACTAGCACTTAAACAGAGCTGCCATTTATATCTACTTTTACAGTTTCTGGAAGCAAAGGGGGGGGGAGACCAATCTTTAGAAAGGGACATGAAGTGCTGTTAAGAATGGGCTCCAAGTTAAAATACGTGCATTTCTTTATAAAATCAGTTTCTACGATGTTTAGCCTCCCTGATTATTTTTTTAAGTCTTATCCTTTCTAAAAAGGACAAAAGAAGCCTTTAAAATTTCTTATGCTGGTAGAAAATAATACGAACAAATCTCTCCTTATAATTTAAAAGCTGGAGCTGGCATCACTGAAGTGGTGGAAACACATTTTCCACTCCTAGTCGCCTCCTCCCTCTCCCCCCTTCTCTTAAACCACAGTACATGGAAAGAAAAATCTCTGCAGCGGTTCAGGCTTGCTAGGAGAGCTTTCAAAGTAATCAAATGCATAAGACTAGATGGATTCAGGAGTTCTGGGCACAAATTTCACCTTTAAACTGGTTTGCGCCTGTACTATCTACGAGCCAACTCAAATGCCCAGCTCCAGGCATGGCCCACTACTTTCACAGGACTATGGGGCACTGTTTATCCACTTATATGACCTTATTTATACTCTGCCTGTCTTCCATCACAGAATTCAAGCCATCATATTTGAGGCCCTCCAGTGGACACCAATTCGAAGTGCCTTCTTGTAAGGAAAGTAAACGTAAACCAATATGTACCATATAACAGAATATACATTAAATACCGAACAGTTAAATAGAAATAATATGAATTATTTCAGTATAATACAGAGTTAAGCTCTTCATTGACATAGTTGATTATAAGAGTTTGTGATCCAATGAATGGCACCACACGGCCTGTCTAGGTAGACATGCAATGAGACTTGCTCTGAAATAAGTGTACGTAGTACTGCAATTGAGCTTGATACTGTACTTGAGCTTGATAGGCACAGGTATCAAAACTATCCACAATGGACAGAGAGTTGAAGTCTAGTGTTTATGTTGTCAAGGAAAAAAAAAATCTGATTACTTGAAACAAATCTGAAAATAAGCATTTTCTTCTCTGTCTTACTTCCAAACATAAATTCTACCTCAAGGGAGGGGTCAGCACTCCATCACTAAACAAGCCAAAATAACATGGGATGTGGGGGACTCTACTCCCCTTCACAACTTGAACCCACCTCAGATTGCAAGAGGAGGGACTTTGCAAGGGCAGCCAAGAAAGGCAGACAGGAACCTGGAAAACCAATACAATGGATACAGAAATTCCAACTTCATGCACTTTAAAAATCTTTGGATTTGGGAACGGTGGCAACTTCAAGAAGCAGCCATTTTCACTAGTGTAAGATACTCCAAGATTGTACTGTTCACAATGGAAGTCAGTGGGACCTCTAAGTAAACAAATCTAGAATTGTGCTGTAGATTCTGTGCAAGAAAGGGGTTTAAAAAACAAAGATGAACGGTTTGCACTGTTTTCAAAATACAATTTTTAGAGCCTAAAACATACACATTTAAGTGCAATCACTGTCTTTCTTGAAAAAGTCTGCAACTTAAGTCTAAAGACAAGTTTCAAAATGCAAATCCTGCAACAGCTTCTTAATCAAGCCCCACTGGGGCCTTTAGAGCTGCTAATTCAGCAGAAAGAAGGAAAGCTATAAAGAAAAAAAAAGAAAAAAAGGGAAAAAAACAAAGAGGCAGGCTGTAGCTGTTTTAAGACATAGATCCAAAGTGGCTCATAAATCAGCATGCTATGTTCAAATTTTAGTCTGGAAAATACTGAAAAACAGCTGTGAAAACTATCAGAACTCTCCCCCCCCCTTTTTCTGGCAATTCTGGTAAAGACTAGAGAGTTTAGAAAATGTAAATACTGAGATGCAATACAAATATTAGCAGAAACTATCCTTTAGATTTTCCTCCATATCTCATTGACTGCTTTAACATTCCTAGACAAAACCTGGTAAAATGATCTAGAATTCCAAAAAGAACTGGAAAACACTGAAGATGACTGGCAAGTGTTCAGATTTTCTCTCCCATCCTGACTTCTAAACATTAAAACTAACAAAAGTGAACTTCCTGAAATGTTATCCAAAGTCCTACCCTGTGAGTGAAATCAAATTGTAAGGCTATTTGTTGACAAACCACTACAAGTACTCACTAGCTCTCTGAACAAATTTGAGTTTTTAATTAAAGTACATGAATACCTCTTTACTGAGAGCCTGAAAGTGAAACAGTGTTACAACTGGCTATTTTCCATCACCCAAAGGCTTTTTCTCTGTCAACTGTAATTACATGAGTAACCACAACTTGGACAACACATAAAGGTAATACAATTTTAGTCTTCCAACAGCCAGATCAAACAATAATATTTGCTCCAATCCTGCATTCAGAATTCCCAGTACTGCATTAAAAATGCTAAATGAGAAAAAATGAGCAAGCTCTTCCATCAATGTACCCTAGCCAGATGTCTATCAATGAAAGTTTTGGATCAGTTGTCTGAGTGCTCAACTCAGAATTTATCAATATATCCATAAGCTTTACTAATTTCAAAGGGGCTTCTTCTCCTTGCCAGGTTAGAATGCTTAGAATTTCAGTCCAACTAGAAAGTAATTACACTGAAATCAGTAGGGCTTGACTCCCAGGAAATGCATTTAGGAAGAGGTCCCAAGTTATCTGATTTTTTTTTAAATAAGATAACCTTTAGCTAAATATCACATGGGCTTCCAATAAGCTTTTCAGCAAGTATGTTTTTGGCTTGATATTGTTCACAGACAAACTATGGAGACAACAACTATCCATGCAATGAACAGCAAATATTTTTGTTTAGTTATTGCCTCTTAGCAGTGAAAGGTTACTAGTACTTTAATAACAGGGAAAGAGGAGAAACGCCACATGTTTTGCTGCACCCTTCCTTAAAGGAATGCAAAGCAAGTAAGAAACAGGAACTTCTGAAGGCATTTGACACAAACAAAAGAAGCATTGACACAAAAGCTCTCTGGCCACATGGTTTGGTGACACCTACAGAGATGTAACCCTGTGAGTTTAAGAGCAAGTCACACAGCTGCCCAATGAGTGATCACAGCAGGATTCCTTACAAAAGGCCAAGTGCTTATTTATACAAGTGGAGCCCATTTTTCACACTTCTTGTAAAGGAATGTGAAAGTACATATGGACCATTTACATCTCTAGGGGAATTCCAATTAGAAAGTCTCCACTGTGCTAGAAACAAGCTTTAGTGGACACTAAATTAATTGTCACTGAAAAGTCTTTTTTTTCTAATTTTTTGTACACCCAATGGACAAATGCACCTTTCAGAAATAAGGTTTTATTTCTAATTAATATTTGTACAACTTACTAGCTTGGATCTCTTTTGCTTTCATTAATTTGGTACACAGTTAAATTACTAACATTTTAAACTTGAAGTCTGAGAAAAACGCTAGCAGGTTTAATAAATTTTTATTTAGATGGTGATCATAAAAAGACCAAAGAATTTTTTAAAAAAATTAAAAGAAGCACTTTTATTTACACAAAATTAAGCAAGCCCAGCATATCTGAAATGCATCCATTGTTTTGACCCAAATAAAAAGTTAACCTTTAACTTCTTCAAGTATTTATGAATGATTGATTATGAAGTGAATAATTGCACTGAGTCAAGCCCATGTGTTATGAATACACCAGCCACTTTTTCTCACTAAGGAAGCATGACCTCCAGGAGGCAATTTGAACAGAATTAGCCACAACTAATTGAAAGCCTTCCTGTTTACTTTAAAGTTCTTATCTCTCCTTGTTTCTGAAGTGCAATAGCAAATTCATATGCTAGTGTAGAAGTGATTTGAATGGCAAGGGATTGAGAGCATAAAATACATTCAAACTTCAGAAAACTTTAGGTCCTGATGAGGACTCTCTGAAGACAGTAGAGCATGAATGTGTTCTCTCAGGTATGTACAGATACAATGCCCAGTGGAATTAGTACAAGAGACTTGAATCCACATTCACAAGTAATGGATGCCTGTCACATAGCTTTGTTGTGACAATAAATAATAAAGCACATAAATATACAAGAGTCCTTAGATTTTCCAAAACTGCTCTCAGCATGCAGGGATGTCGTCCAGGAGTCATGCTGAGTCAAACCTTTGCAAATGCAACTACCAGCTAGCAATCTTCTCAAAATGCAAATGCCAACTTTTAAAGAAAAGCAAATGGTATTTGATTGCAGGATACCATCGCCAACAACCCTTGCTCTAAAACAACATACTTTGTATCCATCTAATTGGCAGGGAGTCAGGGACCATATTTATTTACACTTGCCTATCTGAGCAATGACATTTCAATGCTAGTACTTTTACTGCTGCTAACCTTCTCAGAGTAACACATACTACTTTCAGGCCATTATTCCTGCATCACTCTTCAAATGACAATCAGTCCTTGCTCAACAGTTCCTGGGCATGTTTGTCAATATGCTCTATGCAATTAAAGGCCCAATCCTATCCAGCTTCTGAGCACTGTTGCAGACGTGTCAATGGGACAAGTGCTGCATCCTATGGTTGAGAGCAGTCATGGTGGCCTCTTCAAGACAAAGGAACAAATGTTCTCTTACCTCAGGGCTGCAGTGCAGTTGCATCAGCACTGGAAAGTTGAATAGGATTGGGCCCTAAGTCATAAACACCTGGAAAGTTTGAGCCACTTTACAGCTATAGAGCTCTGACATGACAGACTCATGTTGAACACCTGGAGCTGGCCACAGCTGCTCAGTGGTGCATACATGTTGTATGTATGTGATTTACATACATGCAGACTCATCACTCATGAAGAACTGGGATTCCTACATGGAAGTGCCTTCCAATTGAGGATTTTGCAATATATAGTAAGTGGCACTTAAAGGATGATGGCTGGGAAAATGGAGTTGTCATCCTAAGGATGAGGGCAGATATGAGGTGTGTACTGGGCCTGGGACCCTTTGTGTGAAACTCATTCTAGGGTGAACCAACAAAGGCTCTTTTCCCCCAACAAACTGGAAGATCATATTTACACATTTTTTCCTGCTTTAGGATCATCATTTCCTTGCTGAGAACTTTCAAGCTGTTTTGTTAGCTCTAAAAGAGGTACAGTTAGGTTGACTGTAATGGCCTCAGCCCCTTGGAAAGGATCAATCCTTGCCTAAGCACCTTAGAAAGGCACTTCAATTGGCCAGCTGCCATTGAGTAGCAGTGACTTCACTGCCAGCAGTTTTTGGAGATGTTTGGACAGATCTCTTCCCTGAGAAAACACTTCTTCTCTACTTCAACCCCTTGCTGTCCAGTGCCAGGAGGAGGCATACCAGGTACAGCTCACTAAGAGCCCAATCCTGTGCATGTCTACCAGGGGCAGATCCAAGGAGGGGCCACAGGTGTGTGCCCCCCCCAAACTGTGGCACCAACAGGAAGGGTGCCCGCCAGAATGAGGACGAGCACAAGCATGGTTGAGAGCCCCAGTATACCCACCTGGAAAAGGCAGAATGGGAGCCTAGGTTTACTCAGCAAATAGATTTGGGCTCCAAGTCCAGACAGAAGTCCAGGTCTACCCTCCCAGCAAACCTTGGCCATGGAGGCCAAAATTCAACCAGGAGCCCTGGCTGACCTGGGCTCAGGAGTTAATGTAGTGCTTATGGCCACTCCTACCCAACACGGCTACTGGATCTGGCCCTGATGTTTACTCAGAAGTCTCATTATAATCAGTGGGGCTTATTTCCAGGTAAGTGTGTAAAGGTGACTAAGCAAGCCAATCAATGTCTATTGCAAGGAGCAGTCACTTCTTTGCTCTCACCTGCCCTCTTTCTTGGGGTTGAAGTACAAATAGGACTCAGTGCTTGCTTGCCAGCAAAAAAGGATATGCCTGAGGCCAGAAGGTGAAGTGGCAGTTAATCAAACAAGGAGCAGTCACTTCTGCTGACATGCCAGTATTCTCCCACTGGATAGTGCAGTGTGCTGCCATCACTGCTCACTCTCCCATCCCTCACTCTCCCATCCATCACTTGCCTGCCCTTCTCTCCAGTTGGCAAGAACAGGGAGGCAGCCCCAGATTCCCCCTTGCTGGGCCCAATCCCAATTGTTGTTTCGCCTAGAGAGGGAGAGTGTGAGGCAACTGTCATAGCTTCCCTTCCCCCCGCCCCAAATGAATCACTCATGGCTCTCCACCATATCCACCACTGTCCAGAGGGAGAAAGCAACAGTTGACAGAGGCTGCACACTTGCCTGTGTTTTTAGTTGGGAGAGTGGAAGAACTGAAAATGCTCTTTGTGGTGGGGTGTGCAGTGGCTCTTACTGATTGCTCATCTCCTACCTGCTTGGTTGCTGGCACATCTGGGGTGTGGGGTGATTTGGTCTTTTCATGGCACACTGATCTCTATGGTCTACTTTATGCTCTTCATCTCTTGTGATGTAACTTACAGCTTCCGGGAGACTCTTTTGGGTTCTGTGGCTCTGTTTCTAGGGCAACTGTCTGTAGTGATGCACTGGCTGTCCTGCTTCCTCTGCCAGCAGAGGTACAGACAATTTGTTACTATAGACCAGGGGTGCCCAAACATTTTGGCAGGAGGGCCACATCATCTCTCTGACACTGTGTCGGGGGCCGGGAGAAAAAATTAATTTACATTTAAAATTTGAATAAATTTACATAAATGAATATATTAAAGATGGAACTTATATGAATGAAAGAAGGTCTTGCAGTAGCTCAAGGTCTATAAAAGGTCTTGCACAAAGCAAAACCAGCCTTTCCTTCACTGCCACTGCTGCATCACAGACGTGAAACAGCAAGTAGTGGAGGCAGCCCTTGTCCCACAGCTCAGGTGAGAGGCTGAACAGTTGTCCTTATGCTGAGAGCAGTTGCATTGGGCCAGCATGGGCTCCAGCAAGTCTCCGGAGGGCCAGAGGCTGACTGGAGTCTGGGAATTCCCCAAGGGCCGGATTGGACGCCCCCGAGGGCCACAAGTGGCCCCCAGGCCAGGGTCTGGGCACCCCTGCTATAGACAGTTGCTCTAAAAACAGAGCTGTAGAACCCGAACAAGTTTTTCAGTGATTTCCCAGGCTGTGCTCCAAACGCCCACAGCACACCTATGGATCTTCCGTGGCACACCAGTGTGCCACAGCACACCAGTTGACAAAGGCTGATCTGGGGGCCTAGTCCTTACTGCTGCATCATTCCAAGAAAAAATGCAAGCAGAGAACGCAGCTGAGCCTTGCATCACTTCCCCTTGTCCCATCACTTCCCATCACTTCCCCTTGTCCATGTGCCTGCCCTCTTCCTCTGGTTGGTGGTGAAGGTCTGCCATGTTACACAAAGAGAGCGAGCACAGGCGTGCAAGCGAGCGGGGGTGGTGGCAACCAGGAGATGCCATCTCTGCTCACTCACTGCGCCTTCTCACTCTCTGCGGGCCAAATTCGAACCAGTCAGAGGGAGAAAGCGGGTGAGTGTCTTTGAAGAGGTGGTTGCAAAGAGCAGCCTGTGGTCTGTTGATCTGGGTGGCATGGTGGTTCAGACTGGGCCTACCACTAAGCCACCAAAAATGAGAAAAGAGGAAGCAGCTGTCTCATGCTCACCTGCTCTCTCACTGGGTGGTGCAGCAATGGAGACTGGCCGATTCAGCTCAATCCCAACCGCTGAGTCGCCAAAAAGCAGGAGAACAGCTGAGCAACCACTGGAAAGTTTACGTAGCTGCACAGAGCCCATTCATTCCCCTCCCCCCCAGCACAAAGTGGTAGCAGCACAGAGAGCCCTTTCTCAAAAGCTACATTATCCATGGCTGGTTCACTCTTCAGCCCTGATGGGTCTCAGAAGTAAAGGCAGCACTTGGTGAAGTGGGTGGCAGAATGTGCTGTCAGCCCCCCGCTCCCCATTCCCTACAGCATGGATTTTCAATCTTTTTTGTCCCATGGCACACTGACAAGCTACTAAAATTGTCAAGGAATACCATCAGTTTTTTCATAATTAACTAAGCACACTGTGCTGTTGGTGGGGGGCTCACATCCCCCAGTGGCCCTAGCAATAAATGACGCTCCCTCAGACTCCTGCAGCACACCTGCAGACCATTCAGGGCAGACCAGTGTGCCATGGCACAGTGGCAAAAACGGCTGCCCTAGGATCTTTGTAGAGCAGTGGCAGCAGTGCTTCACCTGCAATTCCACCACCACCACTTCCTGCTTAAGGGTCCAATCCTATCAAACTTTCCAGCACCAGTGTAGCTGCAATGCAGCCCAAGGTAAGGGAACAAATGTCCCCGGATCTTGAGGAGGCCTCTGTGACTGCCTTCCCACTGTAGGATAGAGCACACACCCCATTGGTACAGCTGCACTGGCACTGGAAAACTGGATAGGATTTGGCCCTTAGTCAGCCACCCCTGCTCCTATAGTTTGAAAAGAACAGTAGGGCAAGGTTAGAGAAGCCGTTGCCAGTCTGCTGCTCCTTGCTCACTCTGCCACTCCTTTCACGCTGCAGGAGTGGGGTGGCTGGCCTGGGGCAGGAGGCAGTGGTGGCGAAGACAACATCAGTGCTGCCACCACAAAGATGCTAGGGAAGGGGTGAACATATGCAAGGTACACTGAGGATCACTGCACCCTGAACAACTGTGTATCTGTCAAATGCCTGCTGGGTACATTTGTGACTGTACTTCCTGCAGCCCAGACATTTGTGTCCCAGTATATAGTATTTACATCAGACTTAGTTTTTTATTTTTTAAATGCAAAGGTAAACACAAAGGTATTTTTGAAATCCAAAAAACCCCAACGATGTCCAGAGACACCAATTACCAGAACGCACAACAGACACAATCGTCCAGGATGCAAATACCTAGTACCATACTGAGGGCTCAATTCTAGCCAACTTTCTGGGTGATGAAGCCTACCAAGGTAAAGGAGCAAACATCCCCCTCGTTTGAGGAGGCCTACACCCCCCACGCACGCCCCATTGGCAAGGCTGCATCCATCGGCACTGGAAAGTTGGATCGCACTGGGCCCTTGATGCACCAAGTCTTGTTTTTGTTTTTTTCATGGCCAAACTTTGTTGGTCCCAGGCAGGCACCAGGGAGGCTCATGAGAGAGAGGAGGGGAAAGAGAGACTGCAGGCATGTCAGTGGAGAGGAAGGCTGTGCAGGGGCACCCTGATTTAGAACCCAATCCTGTGCATGTCCACTCAGAAGTAAATCCCATCATAAATCAATGGAGCTTACTCCCAGGAAAGTGTGTACAGGATTGCAGCCTTAGAGCCCAATCCTATGCATATATAAAGTCCCATTATAGTCAATGAGGCTTACTCCCAGGTAAGTGTGCACAGGATTGCAGTTGTAGAGCCCAATCCTATGCATGCCTACTCATAAAAACTCCCATTTTAGTCAATGGGGCTTACTCCCAGGTAAGTGCGCACAGGTTTGCAACCTTAGAGCCCACTCCTATGCATGTCTACTCATAAAAAGTCCCATTTTAGTCAATGGGGCTTACTCCCAGGTAAGAGCGCACAGGACTGCAACCTTAGAACCCAATCTTACGCATGTCTACACATAAATAGTCCCATTATAGTCAATGGGGCTTACTCCCAGAGAAGCGTGCACAGGATTGCAGCCTTCCTGGAGCGGCGGAGCGGTTCCAGCCGCTACCTCTCCTCTCTCTCTCGGGCGACCCACCGCTGGGACTGGCCCCGCTCCAAGAGGAGGGGAGGCCCCCAAGGCCACTCGCCGAGAGAGCCCCCTCCAGCAGGGCCCCCCCCGGCCAGCCCCGGGCATCCTGTGCCGTCCCCCCAGGTACTCACAGCTGCGCGGTCCGGCCCGGGAGCGGCTCCGGCACTCGGCTGAGCTTGAGGCGGCTGCAGTCCAGGAGCGCGCCCAGGCAGCTGCAGGGAGCCGGGCAGCCTCCGGCCCAGGCGCGCTCGGCTGGTCCCCAGCAGAGCAGGAGGAGGAGGCGGACGAGAGGCGGCAAGCGGTGCCCGGGGGAGCCCATGGCCGGAGCCCCCCGAGCGCTGTGCCCGCGCGAGTGGGTGGCTGGCTGGCTGGGAAGGCGGCGCTCGCCCGCCCCGCCGAAGTCCAGACGCTCCGCCAAACTTTCCAGCGCCGCCCGCCGGCCCGCCCCCTGCCATGCGAGAACAACAGCGGGGGGGGGGAGGAGGAGGACCTGCTGGCCGTGCAAGAGGCGCACAAGTCCCGGGAGCGCAGCGCAGCGCTGGCGGCAGACACAACAAAGGGCCTCGTGGCACTGGCTGCGCCCGCGGATGCCTGGAGAGGGGCGTTCCCCGGACCCGCGGGCAGCTCTCCCGAGGCTCTGAGCGAGCACGGGATGAGTCCACGCGCGCCGCCTGGCTGTCCGTCCCGAGGATCAGGCCCAAGGCCCACCTAGTCCGGCCTCCTGGATCTCACAGTGGCCCACCAGATGCTCCAGGGAGCACACAAGGCAGCATCCTGGTGCCCTCCCTTGCGCCTGGCATTCCGAGGGAGCCCACTTCTAAAAGCAGGAGGTTGCACATACCCATCATGGCTTGTAACCCGTGATGGACTTTTACTCCAGAAATCTGTCCCGTCCCCTTTTAAAGGCATCCGGGCCAGACACCATCACCACATCCTGCAGCAAGAAGTTCCACACACTAATCACACACTGCCATCACATCCTCTGGCAAGCAGTTTCACAGATTAATCAGACACGGCCATCACCACATCCTGTGGCAAAGGGTTCCACAGACTTTTCTTGCAGAAATCTGTCCAATCCCCTTTTAAAGGCATCTGGCCCAGAAGCCATCACCACATTCTGTGGCAAGGAGTTCCACAGACTAATTACATGCACATACCCATCACAGCTTGTAACCTGTGATGGACTTCTCCAGAAATCTGTCCAATCCCTTTTTAAAGGCATCGGGGCCAGAAGTCATCACCACGTTCTGTGGCATGGAGTTCCACAGACTTAATGTACGTGCACATACCCATCATGGCCTGTAACCTGTAATGGACTTTTCCGCCAGAAATTTGTCCAATCCCCTTTTAAAGGCATCCAGGCCAGCTGCCATCACCACAATTCGTGGCAAGGAGTTCCACAGACTAATTAGATGCTGGGTGAAGAAATATTTTCTTTGGTCTGTCCTAACTTTCCCAATACTCCATTTTAGTGGATGTCCCCTGATTCAGGTGTTGTGTGAGAGGGGAAAGAACAACCCCCTATCTACTTTTATCCATCCCCTGCATAATTTTGGATGTCTCAATCATGTCCCCCCCTCAGGCACCTTGAGCCCCAAATGCTGTCGCCTCTCCTCATAAGGGAGGTGTCCCATCCCAGTAATAGACACATATTGGTTGGTTGGGGCAGAGTGTCCCTTGCCTTGTCCCTGGGCTTGTTCCCAAAACATGTTTGATAAACTACCGGGTCAGGAAAAGTGAGTGGGGGGAGGTGGAGTGCAATCGCCCCACTCTCACTTTCCCTGACCCCCGGGAGCCCTGCAGGCGCTCACGCCTGGCTCCCCACAGCCAGGGACTGCTACTGCAGGGACTGGAGGGTGCACCCCAGGCCCTGCAGCCCAGTCAAAAGGGGAAGTGGGGCGATTGCACATCGCTTCCGGTTTAGCGGAGCAGGGTGCAATTGCTCCGCTGTCACCTTCCCTGACCCGGGAAGCACTGCTGAAGGTCGCGCAGGGCTCCCCACACCCCCGGGGGGGCTGCAGGAGGCTTGGGCAAGTGCACCAAGCTCCTGCAGCCCCCCCCCCAGCGGCCCAATCCTGGGGATTGCTCTGCTGCCTCCCCCCACCCCTGCAAAGACTTACTGCGGGATTCAAACTCCCTGGAAGTTTGAAAACCTCAGCAATAGGGGATCATGCAAAGTGTTACAATGGGGGATAAACAATGCGAAACGCTGATGTACAATATAAAGACTGAGCGGGGTCTGGGCTTTTCTGCATGTAGAGGCCATCTGAGAGCCCAATCCTACGCATATCTACTCAAAAGAAAGTCCTGTTATAGGCAATAAGAACATAAGAACATCAGAACAGCCCAACTGGATCAGGCCATAGGCCCATCTAGTCCAGCTTCCTGTATCTCACAGCAGCCCACCAAATGCCCCAGGGAGCACACCAGATAACAAGAGACCTCATCCTGGTGCCCTCCCTTGCATCTGGCATTCTGACATAACCCATATCTAAAATCAGGAGGTTGTGCATACACATCATGACTTGTACCCCGTAATGGATTTTTCCTCCAGAAACTTGTCCAATCCCCTTTTAAAGGCGTCTAGGCTAGACGCCAGCACCACATCCTGTGGCAAGGAGTTCCACAGACCAACCACACGCTGAGTAAAGGAATATTTTCTTTTGTCTGTCCTAACCCGCCCAACACTCAATTTTAGTGGATGTCCCCTGGTTCTGGTATTATGTGAGAGTGTAAAGAGCATCTCCCTATCCACTCTGTCCATCCCCTGCATAATTTTGTATGTCTCAATCATGTCCCCCCTCAGGCGTCTCTTTTCTAGGCTGAAGAGGCCCAAACGCTGTAGCCTTTCCTCATAAGGAAAGTGCCGCAGCCCCGTAATCATCTTAGTCGCTCTCTTTTGCACCTTTTCCATTTCCACTATGTCTTTTTTGAGATGTGGCAACCAGAACTGGACACAATACTCCAGGTGTGGCCTTACCATAGATTTGTACAACGGCATTATAATATTAGCAGTTTTGTTCTCAATACCCTTCCTAATGATCCCAAGCATAGAATTGGCCTTCTTCACTGCCGCCGCACATTGGGTCGACACTTTCATCGACCTGTCCACCACCACCCCAAGATCTCTCTCCTGATCTGTCACAGACAGCTCAGAACCCATCAGCCTATATCTAAAGTTTTGATTTTTTGCCCCAATGTGCATGACTTTACACTTACTGACATTGAAGCGCATCTGCCATTTTGCTGCCCATTCTGCCAGTCTGGAGAGATCCTTCTGGAGCTCCTCATAATCACTTCTGGTCTTCACCACTCGGAAAAGTTTGGTGTTGTCTGCAAACTTAGCCACCTCACTGCTCAACCCTGTCTCCAGGTCATTTATGAAGAGGTTGAAAAGCACCGGTCCCAGGACAGATCCTTGGGGCACACCGCTTTTCACCTCTCTCCATTGTGAAAATTGCCCATTGACACCCACTCTCTGCTTCCTGGCCTCCAACCAGTTCTCAATCCACGAGAGGACCTGTCCTCTAATTCCCAGACTGTGGAGTTTTTTCAGTAGCCTTTGGTGAGGGACCGTGTCGAACGCCTTCTGAAAGTCCAGATATATAATGTCCACGGGTTCTCCCGCATCCACATGCCTGTTGACCTTTTCAAAGAATTCTATAAGGTTTGTGAGGCAAGACTTACCCTTACAGAAGCCATGCTGACTCTCCCTCAGCAAGGTCTGTTCGTCTATGTGTTTTGAGATTATATCTTTGATGAGGCATTCCACCATCTTACCCGGTATGGATGTTAGGCTGACCGGCCTATAGTTTCCCGGGTCCCCCCTCTTTCCCTTTTTAAAGATAGGCTGTGGCTTACTTCCAGGTAAGTGTGGATAGGATTGCAGCTGACAGATGTAAAGTCCACAGGTAGTGCAGCCCTTCTCAATCAACCAGATGCAGCAATGAGATGGCTGAACCTTTTGAATTCCTGCCTGTTGTGCAGCCTTTTGAAGGCATGGGAAATTTTACCCAGTTGATGTCCTATGGGCAAAACTTTGATGGGCCTTTGTAACCATGGATTCAAAAAAACAACTTTAGTTTTGATATCAATTGCAAAGTATACCAAATATGCCTTAAAGATCTGTTGGGCCCCTTTCATTTTCTGACTGAGTGGACACTTCTCTTTTTGATATCCCTTCAGACTCCCCAATTACAATGCCTGTATTTTTGGATTTCTTTTCACAGGTTCTTTCCACAAGTAGGCTAAGTAGCTGGAGAGAAAAGGACACCACCCTGTGCATCTGTGTGTTCCCAGCTTCAACTTTTGTGTGTTCCACGGGAGTTTTCTGCATGTGCAGCTGCATGTACTCCTTTCAGACTTTTAGCTGAATGCATGGAGGTTGGCGCAGCGCTAGCGAGTGCACTGCTATCAGGATCAGGCCCAGCCCTGCTCCACCCTCCAGATGTTCATGCATGGGAAGGGATTCATGAAAAGGGTGTGGCTGGCAAACTGTAAAATCAAAATAGGGAATGAAGTGTTACTTTAGATTGTGTGAGTTGGATAGCAGACCAGGGGTGCCCAAACCCCGGCCCTGGGGCCACTTGTGGCCCTCGAGGACTCCTAATCAGGCCCTCAGGAAGCCTCCAGTCTCCAATGAGCCTCTGGTCCTCCAGAGACTTGCTGGAGCCCACACTGGCCTGATGCAACTGCTCTCAGCATGACAGCCAACTGTTCGACCTCTCACTTGTGCTGTGGGATGAGGGCTCCCACCACTACTTGCTGTTTCACATCTGTGATGCAGCAGCAGCAGCAAAGGAAAGGCCAGCCTTTGCTTTGTGCAAGGCCTTTTATAGGCCTTGAGCTATTGCAAGACCTTCATTCATTCATATAAGTTCCATCTCTAATATATTCATTTAAGTAAATTTATTCAAATTTTAAATGTTAATTAATTCTTTTTTTTCCTGGCCCCCGACACAGTGTCAGAGAGACGATGTGGCCCTCCTGCCAAAAAGTTTGGACACCCCTGACTTAGACTGACGAGAAGCAAGACCACTGAACCAATTTTCCAAACTATTTATTCTCAGGACTGGTCTAAGATCTCCTGGTACCTGATGTAGCACGCCAAATGCCACCATCCCCTTTCCCAGCAGCATGCCTTGACTTTGCAGATACTTCTCCTCCTATTCCTTTGATTTAAAAAGGGTGAATCGATCAGAGCAGAAGAGTGGTCCAGGAGCAGAGGAGATGGTGCTCCTCTGAGAGCTGTGTTCTTCAATCTTGAAGTCAGGACCCCAATGCAAAGCCTCTGTTATCAAATCACAACAATTTACGGAAATGAGTAAGACTGAAGACTACTGAACTGGATCACCATCAGGTAAAGGGCAGGCATCTGGTGTACCCCTTCAGGCACCAGGAGAGTGTGCCCAATCCTGCTCAGGTTCTTAGCAACTATGCTAAAATACCATAGCTTTCACTAGTGCCAGGCTTCATGATAACTTTTACTGCTCTCTCTAATAAGAGTATTTGGTTACACTGAACAATACTAGGGGGGTGTAACTGGCAGGGAGTGAGTGATGATGGAGGTGGGAGGATAGGGTCTCAAAGGCGGTGGGATTGACGGTGTGTTCCCAGTCTCATGCTTTATTTATTAGTTTATTGGGGTCCTGGCACGAAAAAGTTGAAGACCACTGCTTTATGGTCCATGTGAAACAGTCTGCATCGGTGGAGCACTCACTCCACCAGTGCAGAGGCACAATAGGACTGTGCCATTACTTTGATCTACCACAGGGAGATCCAACTCTGGGCAGTCTGGGGTACATGACCCTTGCAAAAACCCTGGCTATGCCAACCTGAAAGTAATTGGTGGTGATGTAATACTGTAGTACCACCACCAATTATGTCCACATTCTGAGCCGCTGAAGTCATTTGGCAGGCTTTGGATGCAACCAAATATTCTTGTTAGAGAGAACAGCAAAAGTTGCCATGAAGCCTGGCACTAGTGAAAGAGATTTTAGCACAATTGCTAAAGGGTTACACCTGATGCCTCCCTCTTTACCTGGTGGTGCTCTAGGCCAGTGCTCTTCAACCTTTTTCATCCCCCTAAGTTGCCATACCCCCACAACTGAAGCTTCACGACCCCATTGGGGTCCCGACCCTACAGTTGAAGAACACAGCCATAAAGCATGTTGCAATAGCCTTGCATGGAAGGTATATTCAGTAGGTTTCATGCATTAAAAAGTGGTCACTGTGTTCAATAAAGTAGCTCAAGTTAAAACCCAATTGCAATCTGGTGAATTTTCCAGAGGGTGGGAACTTAAATAGAATGCTAGATGCAGGGAGGTGGCAGCAAGATGCAAGTATCTTGTGGTCTTGTGCTCCCGTCTGGTGGGCCACTGTGCGACACAGGAAACTGGACTAGATGGACCTTTGGCCTGATCCAGTGGGGCTCTTCTTATGTTCATTGAAGTTAGAAGCTCTGGCAGGAAGGCCTGCACTATCCCACAAGCACCAGTGAAGGGCCCAACGTGTGCCAGAGTTGGTAAGCTTCGTGCTAAGCAGTGGAGGGGGAGGGGAAGGGCAGGGATGGGGTGGAACAGAATGGGGGAGGGCAGGGACAAGCAGGTTGGGTCTCAGGAGGATTTGTGTCACTTGCACGTGTCATATCCTATCCCCCTCCTGGGTCAGATCTGCTGCCACAGATCCAGTCAGACTTGCACCATTGATTCAGGAGATGCAGATCTGAGTAGACCTCTTGCCACGGTTGGGACTTTTTCTAGGGCAAGGGAACAAATGTCCCCTTGCCTTGAGGAAACTTCCAGACTGCAGAATCCCCCCACAGGATTCAGCCCCGCTGCATTGGTGCAGGAGAATTTCAATAGGATTGGGCAGTAAGCATCAACTGGATGGACTAGCATTCTTTGTAAGAATTCCAGCAACCAAGATGTGCTGATTTGTCTACTAGAAATCGGACAGTCAATAAGTCACCGGGCCCTGATGGCATACACCCAAGGGTTATTAAGGAATTGAAGAATGAAGTTGCAGATCTCTTGACTAAGGTATGCAACTTGTCCCTCAAAATGGCCACAGTGCCAGAAGATTGGAGGATAGCAAATGTCACGCCTATTTTTAAAAAGGGAAAGAGGGGGGACCCGGGAAACTATAGGCCGGTCAGCCTAACATCCATACCGGGTAAGATGGTGGAATGCCTCATCAAAGATAGGATCTCAAAACACATAGACGAACAGGCCTTGCTGAGGGAGAGTCAGCATGGCTTCTGTAAGGGTAAGTCTTGCCTCACGAACCTTATAGAATTCTTTGAAAAGGTCAACAGGCATGTGGATGCGGGAGAACCCGTGGACATTATATATCTGGACTTTCAGAAGGCGTTTGACACGGTCCCTCACCAAAGGCTACTGAAAAAACTCCACAGTCAGGGAATTAGAGGACAGGTCCTCTCGTGGATTGAGAACTGGTTGGAGGCCAGGAAGCAGAGAGTGGGTGTCAATGGGCAATTTTCACAATGGAGAGAGGTGAAAAGCGGTGTGCCCCAAGGATCTGTCCTGGGACCGGTGCTTTTCAACCTCTTCATAAATGACCTGGAGACAGGGTTGAGCAGTGAAGTGGCAAAGTTTGCAGACGACACCAAACTTTTCCGAGTGGTAAAGACCAGAAGTGATTGTGAGGAGCTCCAGAAGGATCTCTCCAGACTGGCAGAATGGGCAGCAAAATGGCAGATGCGCTTCAATGTCAGTAAGTGTAAAGTCATGCACATTGGGGCAAAAAATCAAAACTTTAGATATAGGCTGATGGGTTCTGAGCTGTCTGTGACAGATCAGGAGAGAGATCTTGGGGTGGTGGTGGACAGGTCGATGAAAGTGTCGACCCAATGTGCGGCGGCAGTGAAGAAGGCCAATTCTATGCTTGGGATCATTAGGAAGGGTATTGAGAACAAAACGGCTAATATTATAATGCCGTTGTACAAATCTATGGTAAGGCCACACCTGGAGTATTGTGTCCAGTTCTGGTCGCCGCATCTCAAAAAAGACATAGTGGAAATGGAAAAGGTGCAAAAGAGAGCGACTAAGCTGATTACGGGGCTGGGGCACCTTCCTTATGAGGAAAGGCTACGGCGTTTGGGCCTCTTCAGCCTAGAAAAGAGACGCTTGAGGGGGGACATGATTGAGACATACAAAATTATGCATGGGATGGACAGAGTGGATAGGGAGATGCTCTTTACACTCTCACATAATACCAGAACCAGGGGACATCCACTAAAATTGAGTGTTGGGCGGGTTAGGACAGACAAAAGAAAATATTTCTTTACTCAGCGCGTGGTCAGTCTGTGGAACTCCTTGCCACAGGATGTGGTGCTGGCGTCTAGCCTAGATGCCTTTAAAAGGGGATTGGACGAGTTTCTGGAGGAAAAATCCATTATGGGGTACAAGCCATGATGTGTATGCGCAACCTCCTGATTTTAGGAATGGGTTAAGTCAGAATGCCAGATGTAGGGGAGAGCACCAGGACGAGGTCTCTTGTTATCTGGTGTGCTCCCTGGGGCATTTGGTGGGCCGCTGTGAGATACAGGAAGCTGGACTAGATGGGCCTATGGCCTGATCCAGTGGGGCTGTTCTTATGTTCTTATGTTCTTATGTTCTTATGACAGTCACATACTAGTGGGCCATCTAATTTCTGCCCATCCCTACAACAGATTCATGACAATACACATCCATTTGTCTCCCAGTAAATGTTCAATACCCTCACAAAGTCAGAGGTGCTCAAAGAAAAAAGGTGGGAATAACCTTTTTATTAAGGTACAAATACATCATTAACTTTGCAGTAGCTTGCTATCTGAATTTGATGAACATTACCACTACCTGGGAAAATGCCTTCTAACCAGGGGTGTCAATAATAAAATAAAATAGTAACTATTTTTACCCCGCCTTTCTCCCCGAAGGGACTCAAGGCAGCTTACAACAGGTTAAAACAGATTAAAAACATAATTTAAAACAAATAAAAACATATTAACACATATCATAAAAACAGCAGTCAGATAAAAAATAGTCAGGTAAAAAGAGCATAGAGTAGCAAATCATAAAAGAGTCAGGCCTGTAAAAAGATATTAAAAGATGTTGAAAAGATGTTAAAAAGGCTGAGAACTCAGAAGGCTTGTTTAAACAGAAGGGTCTTCAGGCCTCGCTGAAAAGTCTCAAGAGAGGGAGCCATTCTCAAGTCAAGGAGAAGGGAATTCCATAACGTTGGTGCCACTACTGAGAAGGCCCTATTTCTTGCCGCCGCCCCACGTACCTCCCTAGGCGGCAGCACTTGTAAAAAGGCCTTCTCTGATGATCTAAGAGGACAAGCCAGACTTATGTCAAACATAAGTCCCGCAGGACAGATGTGACCCCCGGAAGCCATTCATCTGGCCCGCGTCATATTTGGGTTCTCCCAGCATGATAATGGGACTCTCTCATACCTTGAAAATTTGAATAATGATTTGCATATTTCTCTTCTGTCATTTGCAGCTAATGAGTTTTTATGGGAGAACAAAGTGCTTATTTCTGGTCATCCTCTGCTTAGTGATGTCACTCCCTGCTTAATGACGTCACTTCTGGCCCTCTGCAGGCACCATGCCCTATTGCACAATGTGCAACTGCATGCAGGCACTATTTGGCCCTCTAGATAAAATGACTTTGACTTCTTCTGCTTCTTCTTCTGCAAGAGATCTTGTCCTGGAAAGCAGAAATTTGCTGAAACGCTATGGAAGCTCCCATTTCTGTTTTATCATGTTCTCCATAGTCATCAGAAGAGGTACTCTGCTCTACCTGTTATTCCTGTTTCTCCCTCCCCTGTTTTCTCCTTCCCAAATGTTTGGGGAAAGAGTGCTTTCCCCTTCCTCCAAGGCACAAAAATATCAATTGATAATAGTTTTAATTTTATAATAGCACTAAAACCTGATGACCATTGGCCACAGTTCCTGTGATTACTCATTGCAATTTCACATGCCTTTGAGGAGAAAAACAATAAACGTATTTAAATAATTTCCTCCTAATTGCAGATCCTTTTCTAGTGTGTCACAAGTCCACAGCAAATGCCCTGAAATGCATGTAGAATTCTCCTTTGTGGTAGTAATTATACTTGACTTTATGTGATCCAAGACCCAACCGTGAAAACCAAATTATGCATAATTTGAGCTGGGCTGATTACAACTAGCAAAACCATATGAACTCTCTCTGAAAGTTTTGCCCAAGGCACCAAATTCTCAGCCATTTGTAGCTGTTCACCCAAATGTGGAGTGTTTGTCTCCATTACAAATAAACTTGAGCATCCTTCTGGCAATTCACGTTCAGTAATGATTGCTAATGTCTTCAAGATATGTCCTGCATATGGTAAATGGGAAGTTAAATGTAGTCTTGTGGAAAGAAAAGGGAAGGGGGGAGGGTCAATTAAACCGACATTTTTTAATATTATGTAACCTCGAAGCTTCTTTCCAAAAGCGTCAGTCGCAATCCTGAAACCCGTCCTGAGCCATCAGTGTATTATGAGAATATACAGAAATTGAATGAGATTGGGGGATTGGAGCTTTCCTCTCTGATCCAAAATATTCTTTGCAACTGCATCTCATTAAAATGGATGAGTCAGAGGGTCAACCCAGATGTGGTATTAAATGTGTCATTTGCGCTTGCATATTTTTTTTTTTTCTTCATTAAAACATCAGCTGTGAAGGAACATGATCAGGATCTGGGGACGGAAACGTTTAACCCTTTTCTCTTGTGTCATGGTCCTGATGAAAACCCCTTCCATTGGTGCCCATGGAAAATTCCCTCCTGGAACTTACATCAGCTTGGGGGGGGGGGGGCATTGTCATCAGACTCATAGCATGAGGCAAAAGGATTAAATGCCTCCTCCCTGCACGCCATTGACTGATCCTGATTAGATCCTGCATTGCTGCTAGAAAAAAAATACAAGCACAAATGACACGTTTAACATAGGCTCTCTTGCCATCCACCAGATCGTGTAAATCAGTTGGAGAGGCAGGAAGGCGTGGGGGAGGGTGGAATGGGGCAGAGAGGGGCAAAACTGGGCTGGAAGATGGGCAGGGGGTGAATGGGGCCCCGTAGATCCAATTCCATGGCGCAAGTCCACACGGTCCAGTGCAAGCTATTTAGCAAGTATGGGTTTGACTAGACCCCCCCCCATGCCGCGGAGGTTTGCAATTGTACCCAGAGGAGATCTCCTGGAAGCCCCTCCCCATTACAGGCTGTACAGTAGCCATTTTGGCACCATTACATTGGCAGGGAAGAAAAGAATAGGATCGGGTTGTTAATTTAAAATCCAGTCCACCTTAATATTTAAGAAGGTGTTGCCACAAAATAAGCAATAAAAAGTCTCCATTCATTTCCAGGGCTTATATTATAATTATATAACCTCTGTTGCTTGATACAAAGATGCCTGCCTGAACTTCGCTTCTGGCAAGAAGATTAACTTCAGGATCCCTAATCTCTCCTACTGATCTGTAGCCAGGCTTGACCCAAAGAGAAATTGCATTCCAAGCGATGTGGAACTTCTGCCCCCCTCCCCACCCATTGCTACTACTATTACCCCGGCTGCCCACTGGTGGCTGGCCCTGTCTCAGTTTAACAGCTTCTCATCTCCAATGTCAGATTGCTGCTGCAATTTGGAGGGGGGGGGGGTGATGAATGGCCACCTTCTCCAGAAGGGGTCAAGAACAACAATGTTAGAGGAGCCATCAACATTTGGTCAAAAATAAAATGTGAAGCAAGTTGAGAGCAATATAACAGAGGAATTTGCTCAAAATTTGGAAGAGATTCATAGGCACTTTCAGATGCCTGATCTTGTCTGATCTTGGAAGCTAAGCAGGGTGGGGCCTGGTTAGTACTTGGATGGGAGACCACCTGGGAATACTGGGTGCTGTAGGCTTCTACCATAGTCTTTTGAGACTGAAGGTTGCCAACCATATGGGAACACTGATAGCTACATCAAGAAGAATGTGGCAGGACAGTCAGCCTGATGCCGACGAAGGACCTAAATGTCAATAGGACGAGAGTGGGTTAAGTGGAGGGCTACAATGGAATCCTGAGCTATCAGTGTTCTCAGTCTTCTTAGCCTGGACACGGAGGGAGACTGAACAGGTGCGTGCCTAAAGTGTGCTGTGGGGTGGGCTTTGAGAAAGCGAATGGTCTGCCACATCACAGCATGTCTGGGCAGGTGTGCCAGTGTGGAAGCACATGGCGAGGGGAGGATTCTGCTGGAGCCCTCTGAGAAGCTAGAGAAACCTCACTTCCTGTGGGTGCCTTCAGAGTGCAGGATTGTGCCTTTGTTACACAGGTAGTGGCACGGTGAGAAGCATCTGTGCACCTCTCCTTTGTTGTGGTTTATGCTGGCTCAACACTAATGTTGAGGGATAGTGTAGCACAGTGGCTAAGGGAGTGAGCTTCCCAGGTTCCAATATCACCTCTTCCATAAACTCACCAGGTGGCTGCTCCCTCCCAGCCTCAGTTTATGAAACGCAATATCAGGACAATAAAATTTAGGGTGCAGTCCAAACTGGAACCTGAGCTGGTGCAGGCCCCCTGTGCCAGCACAGAGGCCTGCACCAGCCTGGCAGAGCTGGATCCAGCCCTTGCACCGGCTGGCCGACTGGGGTAAATTTGCACCAGGCAGCAGGGGGGAGAGAGAAGGTGGCAGAAGGGTGCTCAAGGAGAGAAGACTTTTAGTGGGAGGTGGAATAGGAGGCAGATTGGGACTGGGAGAGGGTGGGATTGGTGGTGACAGTACATGCTGGATCCTAACCCCCACACCCAGACCTTGCAAGCCTTACACAGCCTGTTTGGATTTGCACCACTTAAATACCTGGTACAGACCAAAGTAACCCCATAGGGCAGGGTAGGGCTTGACATGGGGTAAGGGGAAAAATATCCCCTTACCCTGTGATGACCACCTCCTAACTTGTGCTGGACACAGCACAGGCCACTCTGGCCTGTCTGTAGAGGCACAGGTGAGGATTGGGTTGTCCCTCACCCTTCAGAGCTATTCCAAGGATCCCAAGATAATACATGTGAAACACATGTGCTCTGCGCATCCCAAATCATGATACAAATGTGCTAGGTTTATTCAAGTTAGATGGGCAGATGAACACAGAGAACAACACATCACAACACACAGTTGACCATACTGCAGCTGGAGGGTCAAATGCACTTTAGGAAACAGCCCAAGTCCCATTTAAATAAATGACAAAGAGGGAGAGAAAAATGTGCTTTCTGAATGACCTCTGTCCTAACTAAAAGCAGAATTGTAGTCTGTATGGAAGAGAGGACACAATGGTGACCTTTAGTATTTAAATTAACTGTGACTTCAGTATATCAACTCAAGGGGGGGGGGAAGGTCGGTCCATTGACTTTTATGAAACATTCAATACAGGACCTCATCAAATCTATTAGGGGAAAAATTAATTCCAATTGATCTGACATGGAGAAGAAACCGAGTAGATAAAGGGTAATGGTTCACGGCAATATAACAGCCTCAGAGAGGTACAACAGTGCAGGAAAAGACAATTTGAAACTGATTTACTCAGGGAGGATGAAACAATCAACTTCTTTTATAAAACAGAAAGTACTGTAAATAGTACAAACGCAGCTGAACAACTCGAAAAATAATTATCTCCTTTTAACCTTCTGGAAACACATCTATACGTATCATCTATACACAGAGGTGTTTGTTTCCAGTGAGTAAGATAGGTTTACAGCCTAAATCTTACTGAACATAATGGGCTTACTTGTGAGTAAAAATAAATAACACCATTTTCAAACACCTACAGAAGCATAGCAAGCAGGGAATGGGGGGCGTTCTGCCCCAGGTGCCATGCTACAAGAGGGTGCCATGTGAGGCTCAGTCAAGATGGCAGTGGTGGGAAAAACAGCTGCTCTGGTCAACCGGGCTTGTCAGAGGGTCACCACCACCACCAAAGCGAGGACCTCAGCAGAGCCTTGGCAGAAGCAGCGCTGCTGAAAGGGTGGCCCTGGGACAGCTCAATTTTCACTGGACAAGATAAAGAGGTTATATGGGCCGTATCCAGCCCACAGGTCTTATGTCTGAGACCCCTGTTCTAACCCCTTCTGCCATCCTATGCACTGGTGGTCCTGGCCACAGTGCCTCCAGGGGCTGGGGGAATGAATGTGACCCCCCTCACCCAGAAGTACTCACACAGTGACATCATCACATCACGGAGATTACTTCTCAAACTCTGTTGAGAATGGCAGCGAGCTTGCAGCCATTCTTGGCCCAGTTCCTATGACTTCTTTGGCCCCCATTGCTCTTTTAACTTGATTTCACTCGGTAGTCATTCACCAGACTTGATTTCTATTAACTTGGAGAGGTTCACACAAGCTTCTTCTCCAGTTAAAGTTGATTGACTTGTATATTATCAGGCGCTACTTCTTTTTAAAGTGTTCCCATCTTAATTATGCTCTCACTCTGTCTTCTGGGCCCGTACAAGTTGGTTTACTCCTACAGTCTGACACATTGAAAGAAAGAGCTTCGCCATGTTGGGGCATCTGCACCCTTTTGGCCTGAGCATATTTTCATGAAAGTAGCAATAAAGGATGTGTTACGACTAGATAAATTAGAAATTGGTTAACGAGTTTCAAATTGCTTATTGCCTGAGGAAAATTTTAAATAAACCTTCCTTAGATATTCCTTCATGTTTAAGACTCCAAAATCAAATTTAATGCAAACCCTGAAACAGAGCGAAGAAAGTACAGCCTAAAAATATTTCCTTTGAAGCTTAAAGAACCTATGAAAGCTCATATTAAGACAAATATTTTTGGCCTTTGATTTGCACATTCTTTCCTGTTTGAGATGTAGAAAACAATCCTATGAAGGAAGGAGTTAAGCTGGGATGTACAGCCATAGCTTGAAACCAAGGCTGGCATCCATTCTACCTTCCCCCCCGCCCCGTTTTATGTTCAGATAAATATCACCCATTTACTAGTACTTTTGAGTCGCATATAATTTGTGTGTACAGGTTGAGTCTTGTTATTCACAAGGGTTCCATTTCCACAACTCACGTGGATGGCAAAAATTGCATTAAAGCAAATCCATTTAAAAAGCCATGTCTCTTTGCTAGGCAATTTAAAACCAGCCTTGCTGACCTTTGTGATGTGAGACAGTCATTAGGCAGACAATCCATCAAACAGTCTCTCTCCAGGTGCTTCATAAGGTTCCACTCTGAGCCACCGATCCCTCCTTTCACCAATGCAAAGTGATTATCTTTCTTTCACGTGCTTGCCTTGGAGTGAAGCTGTTCTAAGTGCCTGGAGAGAGAATGACTGATGTACTGTCAGCTTGCTGTCCTCTCTTGCATTAATGAGGCTATTGCTAAACAACTTTTTCCCTTTGATTTAAAGGGCCCTTCTCATTGTGTTGAGATGAAAAATCTGTGAATAAAATAAGTGATGCCTGTATTCTTTAAAATAGTATCCCGTAGAGGTTGAGCATCCCTTATCTAAAGTGCTTGGAACCAGAAGTGTTTTGGATTTTTTTTTTAAATATTTGCATATTTTGTATATAATGAAACTTCTTGGGAATGGAACACTTTATGACTAAGACCCAGACTCATAAACTTAAATATAAAGACCATTAAAATATATTCATTTGAGTATACATGTTGTGTACCATCGAGCCATTTTGGCTACAGAATAGGTACTCCATCCATATAACCTCACATTATGGTCACCCCCAATATCAAATCCCCCTAAGTGCACCATGACCGACAGTCAAAGATCCTTTAAGGCCCAATCCTAACCAACTTTCCAGCACCGATACAGCCACAATGCAGCCTCTGTGACTGCCCCCCCCAACCGCAGGATGCAGCTCACACCCCATTGGCAAGACTCCATCAGTGATGGGAAGTTGGATAAGAGGGCCCTTAACCCAATTCTGCCCAGCCCACAGGTGTACATACATGTTGTATATATACAAGGTTGGGCAGGAATGGCTTAATGTGCTTGCTTGAGCCATAGAGGCTCTTTCGTATGTGTTCCTGAGCAGGTTTGATAACTTCCTACCTACTCAATTCAATCCTAGGTACGTTTAGTCCAAAATCAGTCCTACTGAATCACATGGACTTACTCCAGGTAAGTTTACCCAGCACTGCAGCCCTAACGTGAAAGTGAAAAAATAGTGAGCTTGATGATTGTCTGTGTTTCTCCACTAAGTCATCTGTTATCCTGGTGTCATGTCGGTTTGTTTTTTCAAACCATTGTACTGAGGAGACCACTCATGGAATTCATCTTTGTTCCACACCCACATGAGTCTCCAACCCAGTAAGCATGAAGTGATTTCCTCTCTCTTGAAATAATCCACAGTTGTTAAAAACCAATTGATTTCAGGGACTTTTGCTGTTGATTTCAGCAGGCTGTGGATTGCAGAAACCCCCTTCCTGCCTTTCCAAAGCTGCGGTGGTATTTGACAACCTTCCTGGCAAGACTCCTGTGACCCCACCGATGGTTGCCAGATGTTGTTTGGGAATCTTTCTTTCTACTGATTTTTTTTTTCCTGTTTGCATTCATATATTAAAACAGGACATCATGAATATGTTAATTCATGTATCAAAAAGAAGATATGTACTGGATAATTATTGCTTCTTATTGATTTATTAAAAAAATTTATATACCGCTTTTCTCGTACTCAAAGTGGCTTCCAGAATGGAAATAACATAGAAAAGATAAAACAATAAAAACTTTAAAATAAAACAATTGAAAACGGTTTAAAATTAAACAATACAAGAGGCTAGTAAAATATAAAACAGCTATAGCATAACATAAAAGCAGTGACAATTTTTATAAGGGTCCCTAGGAAGTTCCTCCCTCCTCAAAAGTCAAGCAAAAACAAATAAGCACCTGAAGCTATGTAATTATGGGGATGATCTCAAGACTCCTCATAACTGATTCCAGAGATATGGTGCCACAACAGAGAAGGCCCCGCACCTTGCTGCCATCTCCTTGGCATCAGACAGCAGTGGTATCCTAAAAGCGTCCTCTCTGATGACGGTAGGGGGCATGCAGTTTTATATGGAGAAAAGTGGACCTTGAGCTATCCTGGTCCTATCCTGGACACGAAGGGCTTTAAAGGTACAGGTTGTACATCCATGGAGGTTCTGTTCCTAGAACCCTCGCGAATGCCGAAAATTGTGTTAAATGAAATCAGTTTTGAAAAACAAAGTCCTTTTCCTTTAATTTAAAGGACCCTTCTCATCATGTTGAGATAAAACCATGGGAGAAAAACCCCTGGTTAATTAGGTTATACTTGTAATCACCAACATCTTGAATCAAACTCGGAAAGGAATGGGTATCCAGTGAAGCCATCAGAGCTATGGAATGGCAGATTCAGCACACTGAGCCCCAGCGACCAACCAAACAACTGCATTCTTATGCTCATTATATGCCCCACATTGTTATAGGTGATATGTTGTTGGCAAGCAGAATTTTGTTCTATGATGTGTTATAATATGTATATACAGCTCCGGCGCTTGCAGTTTGTCTTGATTCCTCATTCATTTCTCGCAATATGGGGTAGGGTATTATTAACGCATCTCGTTGTCTCTGTTTGCACATTGGAGCTTTTGCACCTGCAAGGAACCGCTGGATTAAAGCAGCGGCTTGACTACATGTCCTTTTCTGCTATTCACTTTCCTTGAGCTGAAATCACTAACTCAGCAAAGGCCAGGTCTCTCCCTCCTCCTGTATGGAAAAGCACCACTGCGGAACATTTGGTTCAATTCAGAGGTAATTTGAACTTGTCTCATAAGGCAGCAATTCCTATAGCAGAGGCTGAATCTGTGCAAATACTTTAAGGATTTAAGCTGTCCAAGATGTCTGGGATTTTTTTGAATCTGCAAGCGGTTTTGATTTTCATATTTCTGCTGTCACCCTCATTTCGTGAAAGTGGTTTTTAATAGCGCTTTCCTTTTGTGCCTATGTATGTCATTTTTTTCCCCCTTCTCCACAGGGAAGAAAAGTAAATGTCAGAAAGTCCTGCACACTGGAAATTTCATTTTTGGAGCACAGCTTCCAGCACCGTACAATGTTTTCACAAGGTCAAAATTGTGCATGAATCAACTAAGCATGCAGCTACCTGAAGATGACTTCCTATCCTGTGTATTCAGTAAACATGTGGCAAGATGGTACAGGGCTGGTTCTAAGATGTTTGGTAGCAGAGGAGATGGATTAAAATGCTAGTTCCTCCAAACTCCTAGTTTCCATTAGGTAGAGATTTGCTAGAGCACTGATTCCAACTGGGCCATCCAGAGGCAGTCATCAGTAGGGAGTGTTCAATTTTTATTTTTTTTAGAATGAATGGAAAGTGAACAAAATATGACCCATCCAGTTTATTCAATTTGTTCCAAAACAAAATTTGTAATGATTGGGTATGAACTGGATTGATTTTTGGAATTCCATTAATTACGCCTTCACCATTCAGGGTGTGGCATGCTTATCTTGTCTTGCAGGTAACAGGATCTTCTGTGGAACTGCGATGGCTAAAGAGTTGGACTTGTACCAGAAAATCTAGATTCAAACCCTTCACCGGCTACGATGCTTATTGGCTGACCTTGGACTGGTTGTTATCTTTCAGCCTAGCCTACCTCACAGGGTTGTTGCGAGGCTAAAAGGAGGAGCAACATATACGTCCTTGGGCTCCTTGGAGTAAGGGCAGTATGTATGTGTGAAGAGTAAAATTATAATTTCATCACGTATATCTTATCACACTGAGTGCAGCATCAGTCTAGTTTAGTGTTTCTCAAGGTTTGTCCTCCACCGTACTTCACATGGTCCACCTATTTGAAGTACCACTGGAAGTAACTGGCAATGACATAATTGCCAGTTACTTCGGGGTTGGAAGGCTAGATGTGATGCAACAAACACCAGTAAGAGGCTCAGGGTGGACTGAAGGGCTTTTTCGAGCATGGAAAAACATGGAGCTTTGTCCACTGAGCTGAGCCTGCTACTGCTGTTTGTTGCATTCCTGGTCTGGCTGCTGCTCTTACTAGTTATGGTTTCATTCAGATTCTGTTTGGTGGCAAAATGCCTCCCCATCTCCAACTGTCTTTCTAGCATGTCTGCCATTGTCTCGCAACAGTGTCATCTTTGTCTGAATGCCAGGACAGACAAAAGAATAAGATGTCAAAGTCGGGAGGAACAAATACAATTCCGTATTCTTGAAACATAGAATATAGGACTGACTCCTACGTAGTTCAAGAACATGACAAACTATGACACTTTCATGACAGCTGCTGATGGCATAAATCACATATGCATTTTGAACAGGGGCAAAGATCAGCCCATGAAGCCTGTCTTTGAGCACAGTTATCTGACACTTCTGCAAACTCTGTCAATGACACTGTAATTAAGGGCGACAACATTCTCGGTGAAATTAAATGTTGGTAATGTGTTAACCAAGAAAGCAGAAGACACTGGCAACAATATGTGGAAAATTCAAATGATCGTCTGCGGCTTGGTTCAAATATGGAGAGTAACATGAGCATTTGGTGAATTCCTCATCTATGAGAGGTCTCAGGCAGACTGGTGAGGTGAGGGTGTATTGATGGCAACAGTGATTACAGAGAACAAATGCGATCTCTTTAAAAAACAGACTGACTCAAAATGCTTTTTCAAATTAACTAATGGACCAATCCAATTAAGCTGATGTGCTAGCAGAACATATGTTCCACTGGCATGCTCTGTCACAAAAGCATTGTAAAGCTCTTTGTGACAGCACTTCTAGTCTTTTTGCACTTGTGGGTGGAGAGAAGGATGCCTGCTGGATCAGGTATGTCCAACACAGGGGCAGGGAGTGAAATGGGGCAGGTGTAGGAGAATTGGGTTGGGGGGGATCAGCAGCACCAGCACACATCATATCCTATTCCCTTTCTTGGGCTCAATCTGCCTGCATGGATCAATTTGGTCATGCATCAGCGATATCACTGGCACAGGTCCAAGTTGACCTATTGCAACTGCTGGGACTTTGCCTGGGGCAAGGGGACAAATATCCCCTCACCCTGAAGAGAACTCCAGTTCCAAAACCCCTTCCCCCCAGGAGGTAGTGGAGCCCACACTGCACTGCTGCATCACCGTGTGGGGATTTAGGTAGAATTGGGCTGCATGGGTTGATTTCTAGAATGGGCCTGGAACCCGAGTCTGGGAAGCCTCAACTAGAAGCTGCGGTTTCATTTAGATTCTGGTTGGTGGTAGAATGTGTTCCCAGCACAGTGCTTTGACATATAGCTATTCACTTATTTTTTTTTTTTTTTTAAAACTGGAACTTGCATTTTTTGGTGTTTTGTCCTGTATTTCATAGTGAACTCCTGGCAGTGGAATCATATGCTTGTCTACTCAGAAATAAGCCACACTGAGTTTAATGGCCTTTATTCCCAGGTAAGTGTGTATAGGATTGCATCCTAAAAGTGTCAGTGAAAATGACATTGTTCATTTTGCCTAAGTGTGTGTTTGTTTGCCCAAGTTGCCACAAATCACATGAGACAAGGCAATATTTGATATAAAGCAGGGCCACTGCTAATTCCATGATTCAATAAGCTAAAATCCTGCAGTGGATCCTACCAAATGCCTCCCCCTTTCACCCTGTAGGACACAGCCACAACTATTCACTTCCTCTTTGGGCGTTAGCACCCTGGCTCCAACCAGAGCTCAACTTGTGCCAAACTCTGGTTTTCACCATGAACTCCTGGAAGGTAACCAAATTACCCAGCTCATCCCAAGCTGGAAAGTCTTTAGGATGGACTTTGCAGTTCAGGCCTTAAGGGTCACCAGCCAACATCCCCAAGACAGACAGCCTCTTGAGATTTGTACTGGTTTCCCCTCTGGCCTTGGCTTGCCTTAGGATGCACACCAGAGCCCTACTCCTAGTCCCGCACTAGACCTGCTGGAAGTGACCAAACTGGCTTTCACAACACTTCACCAAAGACAATGGTCTGGGATGTTGGTGGGGGGGGGGGAATCCCTACCATATGCCAATCAGGTGGAGAGCAAAAAATTCCTATACGACTCCCAAGGATGGGGGTCCTAACCCTAGGGTGGGTGGGATGGGTGCAACATCACATGAGGTTCGAATGGCTAGCTCAGCACACAGAGAAAACACTGAAGGAGAGATGCGTCTCCCCAATCATCCAATCAGAGAGCTCTTTGTGTTCCTTTACTCGCACAGGGGGCAGGGCAAGAAGGCCACTGCTTGAACTGTGGCTTGGTTGAATTTTCAGAAATGGTTATATTTAAGGAACACTGATAAGTTCAGATCTTTTGAAAAACAATGGAAAGTTTCCATATCATTTTTCTTTCTTCTTTGGCTACTTGCTTCCTTGCTAGTGACAAGGGATAAAATTGTCAGACAGAATATTTGGGTATCGCTTTGAAGATTTCCTCCTGCCCTGCACTTGTAGAGATTGCATCTACTAATGCTTCCTCCTCAGGTTCATTTAGCCTGACTGACTGTAAGCTTGCAAAGGTGTAGAACAAGTGATGGTGGATCTATATGGGTTTCTGAAGATCTTCTCATTTTATAGATTCTATTGCAGTATCCTCAAAGAGATGGGCAAAACACCTGTACATGTATTGTATTTCATTTTCATCAGTATTTGTGTAATCCAGGCAAGGGTCCCAATGTGCGAGTAGGTGATTATAACTTTGATCATGGTAGCAAAGTTCTTGGGCCAAACTAGAATTGACAAAGAACTGGAACTGCCCGCAGCTTTTTGTAGCCAATGGTAGGGAAAATTGGGTTTGGGCTAGAAGGGGGAGTTATGACAGACAAAAGAAAATATTTCTTTACCCAGTATGTAATTAGTCTGTGGAACTCCTTGCCACAGGATGTGGTGATGGCATCTGGCCTGGGCGCCTTTAAAAGGGGATTGGACATGTTTCCGATGGAAAAGTCCATCACAGGTTATAAGCCATGATGGGTATGTACAACCTCCTGATTTTAGGCTACCTCAGAATGCCAGATGCAAGGGAGGGCACCAGGATTCAGGTCTCTTGTCATGTGTGCTCCCTGAGGCATCTAGTGAGCCACTGTGAGATACAAGAAACTGGACTAGATGGACCTAAAGCCTGATCTAGTGCAGCTCTTCTTATGTTCTTATGTCACTTGTGAGGTGTGGGGAGTGTGGGATTCAATGCGTATTTTCATGCAGAATGTAATGAAACAATTCACATTGGAATATCTCTATCCTATCAAAAGTTATAACAACAAACAAAAAAAAAACAGTAGAGGGCAGGGTGATTGTGCATCACCACGCCCACAGCCCAGAGCATTGTCCCGCCCACTGCATAAGAGAAGGACCATCACAGGGGAGATGTGCTGGCCTCCCGCACTGGGTGACACAAACCCTAGTGAAGCCACTGGTTACATGTCTAATGCAACTCGCAGCCTGCCTTTCTCAGGACACATTCTCATCTCAAGACTTACATCTGGGATCCAAAAAGCTGTTTCATGAGACTCAGAGGGCCGGAGCATGCCTATGGAAATCTTCGACTGTTTCTTGAAAGCAGATTTCTGTGCCAAGTCCTTAAACTGCTTTTGAACGTTGCCTTCATTCCAAAAGCTGTTGGCCATGTAGCTCCGAGAGCAGCTGTTCCTGCAACACAAGCTCAGAGCCCCCTTGGTTGCATGGAAGTCATTCTTGGCCTTTGGATCCTAGCCTCAGACACTGAATCTAGAGACTTATAATCCACTTGAGTTGTTTTAATACAAGCCAATTTCAGTGTTCAGTGTTAAGCATCTCTCTCTCTCTCTCTCTCTCTCAGGCAGGAGTCATCCAGATGATATCCAGATATCCAGATGATCAAATGCCTTTATCTTGTTAAAGTCAGTCTGAAACTCAGCTTTATTTCCTAACTGTGCTTCCTAATTCTCCTGTTTAAATTATGTTCCACGCACATTAACAAAAAGACCATGGATCTGGCATCATTAACAACTTGCAGCCTGGTCCTATCCCCAGTAGCTCTGCAGGGTGCAGCGGCGCCAAAATGGCTACTGCTACATCCAGTGGCATAACTGAGGCTGCCGGAGGTCTTTTGTCCCCTTCCCCTGGGGAAAGCCCCAGGCCCTGCAAGGGGGCTTCTCTGTATAGGCCGGCTATTTTGCAGTCCAGCACGGAGGATAGGGTATGACAGAGCAGAACTTCACCAGTTCCATCTCTCTTCAGGGTTGGTTCCTCCCCCTGCCCCACCCTCCCCCACCCCTTCTGCCCATTCCCCCCCTCCCCCACTCCCCCCCCCCCTCCACACCCATGGAAGCACTCTACAGAGCAGGGAGGAATCTGCAGTGACAGAAGCCATGCAATGCATGAATAGGATTGGGCAATAAGGCATCCCATAGACACTTTCCTGGGAGTAGCCCAATTGAACACAACAGGACTTACTTACTTGTGTAGTCATGCATAAGATTATGCTATCTGAATGGGTTACAGGGACATTCACATTTTAAGAGTCTATTTTTTTTTAAACAAACAACCAAAACTACTATGGAAGGGACAGGCTATTCCCATACCCACAGAAGCAGTTTACTGCCTGCACTTGTTATTTGATGTCCCTCATACACTTAACATAAAATAAATATCTCTAATACCATCAGTCAACATTAGGTCATATGTTTTATTATTTAATTATTGTTGGCATCCTTCAGTCTTGGAAGACTATGGTGTCACGCTCTGAATGGTGGTTCTGGAACAGAGTGTCCTCTCCAGTGCGCGAAGCCTGGGTAAAGTAGGTATGGAGGATAGGCTGTTACCCATGCAGCAAATCCCCCCTCTCCACGTCGCTGAAATGGTCCAATGGAAAGGCAAAGGCCAATACGGTTGGTTCCAGCGGCGTCGCAAGAGTTGCCAGTACGTGACTGTGTTCAGCCATGAACTGCCTCAGGGACTCCGGCTCCGGATTTTGCCTGGAGGTTGACTCGTGAAGCCTTTTCCATAACTGGATGTAGCCACAAGGCAGTGGAGGTTTGGGATCAGAGTTTCTCTTCTCTCAGATGAGCTGCCTTCCCAGGCTGACGAGTCCCATCTACCCGGTGGCTGTTTAGTCGCCTCTTACGACAAGTACAGCCAAACTGAGGGCCTATTCTTATCCCCAGCCCCCAGGGGAATATTATTTAATATTCCCCTGTATTATTATTATACATTATAAATGTATTATTTAATACACTTAGGAAAAATATAAAAACATAAGAGGCGCGCGCACAAAAAGTCTTTCCCTAACTACTAGAACACCACATCATATATGGGACAGACTTGAGTGCCTAGTCAATTCATGTTTTATGGAGATCATGTTATCCTATGCACATCTACTCTGATGTAAGCTCCTCTGAGTTCAATGGGGCCAACTTCCAGTTATGTTCAGGACTGCAGCCCTAAAGGCCCTGCCCCCAAAGTATTACACCCACTGTTGACTGCGAATGGGTGTTTCATGCCAAAGAAACCCCATTTGCAATGTTTAAAAAATGCATTAGAATCAAGAAAAGAAGGTATTCTTAGCATGGGGATCAAGCATTGCTGCTTATGAACTTATATACTTATGAACTTAGTAGTTATGACTGTACTATACAATCAATCTGCACAAGAAAAGCATGACTATGGGAAGGTACTGTCATACTCTCTTATGCTGTCTCCTAAGAGAATAAAACAGCTTTTTTTCAGAATAATAGCCATCGAACCCAGAAATATTTTTGGAAGACTTCATAATCATGAATGCATCTAATTCCACATTTTTGTCTTATTAAGAATATTTAATTGTTTCAGTCATGTCACCAGCATGGGTACTGCTCAGGGCCAGTGTAACCACCCCACTTCACAACACCAATTCTGGTTGTACGGAGCCTGGGGAGGGCGGAAGGGCCCATCTGCTGCCAACACAGCATGGGCTTCTGTTAAGCAGGGATTCGGGTGGCATGCCCATCACTACCCAGGGCACATCACCTAGGGCAGACCACCCCCTGTTTGCTACACTATGTATTGATTTTCAGCAAAATTTCACAAGAGGTTTACAGAGAAAATGAAAAAAAAAAAACTAAATGGTTTCCTGTCCCAAAAGGTCTCACAATATTTAAAAAAAAAATGCTGAAGAAATACCAGCCACTGGAAAAGGCGCTGTGCTGGAGTGAAGCAGGACAGTTACTCTCCGCTTACTAAATATAAGAGGTGTTAATACTTGCTAATAGAATTTAAGTAATGTAAACCCAATTCATGTTGAATAGTCTCTCTCTCCATTACTAAAGATGAAAAAGCTTATGAGATTCAAGTATCCAAGTGCTGGCATGTCCAGTAAAAGCCTGGAAACTTCCAATATAATTCCGATTAACTTGGCCGAATGAACATTGCAGCACAACAGAACTCTAGTCGTCACCTTTCAAACCAGGTTGTCTTTTGCAATAAGAACAGAGCGCCTAAGCAACAAGGTTTAACCCAAGGCTTTAAAACACATTCAGTCCATTTCTATGGAACAGTAGTTTTCGTTTATTAGTTGTCTTTCCTGGGGTCGTAAAACATTTCCTCACCATGTCTGGAAAATGTTTTTGGCAGTTAAAGCAACGCCGTCTATTTCTGAAATGAGGCTGACATTTGCAAAGTTGCTGGGAGATTTTTGTTCGGTTTTTTCATTTCCCCGGATTACAAAAAAACATTGAGTTGTTTAAAAGATTAAGCCCTTGTGACAGAGGGCGCGGAGGGGTGCTGGGCTTAGCCGCTGGCCACTTGTGTTACGTCCCCACCACTGAACAATAGCCTGTTGGCAAAACGACCTGCCAGCCAAGGCATTTGAGGATTTGTCCTCAATGGGGATGTCAACCCAAAAAATTAAATCCAGTTAGATGGATTGCACTCAGTTGCAAAGCCCTTACATGGCCCAAAGGGAATATACATCAGACTGTGATGCAACAGAGATTCCAACAACAAGGGAGAAAAGAAACACTGTAATGATATAATATAATCACAAGAGTGTTCTGTCCCAACAAACATCGGGTACATGCATTGCATTCCTATCACATGGACGAGGACATGGGGATGTTTCTCAAACCAGACTCCTTTCTTTCTGCTTTCACCATCACTCCGTTCCTACTACAAGCATAATTAAGTCCTGCATAACTGATTGGCCCAGTCTTATGGCTGGCCAATTGGGTGGTGGATCGAAATCCTACCGTCTGATTGGCCCTCTAGTTTAGTGTTTCAACAGCACCAGTCGTGTGGAATGTGGGCAGAGCTAAGGGGTATAAAGTCAGGGGTGTTTGCCTTGTGCTTTCATTGCCAGGTTCTGTTCTGAAGATGAAATAAATATGCTTGCCTTCCTTTTTTCGTATGGACCCACTATTTAACAGTACCCTTAATCAGTTGCTCACTATTTAACAGCGCTCTTAATCAGTTGCTTAACTTCAAGCACATTTTGCAGGTATCTGAATGGGATTTTTGATGGGCCGGCATCTGAGAGTCAAGAAATCATGCTTTTTTTTGATACAGGAACTTCTGCATTATGATACAAAACTTCTCCTGGATGTTTTAGAAGTCATCAAGATCCATTGTGATTATTTTCACCCTCTGGCTTAATTTCCATGTTACATGTTCCCTCCTAATTTTGACACCACCCCATTTGTGGGTTAAGTGGTTAGAGTTCTTCATGGAGTGGTGAGGTGAGACCATAGGCATAGGAAACAATTAGGGCAGTTGCACAAGAATGCTTTGCATACAGAAGATCTTAACTAACGTTCCTAACCTAGTAGTTCCTGTTTAGTGAGGCCGGGAAAGAACCTTGAGGAGCTGCCAGTCAAGAGTTGATAATATTGGCCTCAGTGAACCTAGACTGAACACATAATGCTGCCTTATACTGTTTAAAGGAGAAATAGTTACAAAAGTGCATAAACTCTTTTGTAATCAGTTGCAGACGTGATCCCTGTGCCCCTGGGGCACAGGACCTCAACATGCTGCCCCCCCCAATGTTTGTCCACCTGTAATGGTCCCTGAGTGCTCTGAAAGCCTTCCGAGGCTTCGTCATTGCCCTTAATAGTACTTCCAGTTTTCTGACAAAAACCGGAAGTTCTGTTTAAGGGCACTGCAGAAGCTTCAGAAGGCTTTCGGAGAGCTTGCAGATGCAGTGCGGGGCTTCGGCTGCACCTGGAACAGCTCTGGAGGGCGAGTAGAAGTGTTAGCGGTGATGTGGCAGATGGAAGCAGTGCCAGGGCAAGTACAGCAGTGCTGGACCCATGGGCATGGTGCATAGAGCTTTTGCCCCTTCCCTGGAACACCACAGATTGTAGTTTTTGGAAGATAGAATGGCAACCTCTTTGCAAGGGATACATCTGTTAGTTTATAGATCCCCCATCTCTCTCTCTCTCTCTCTCTCTCTCTCTCTCTCTCACACACACACACACACACACACACAGAGAGAGAGAGAGAGAGAGAGAGAGAGAGAGAGAGAGAGAGAGAGGAGAGAGATTGGAGCTCTTCTTGCAGTGCAATGCAACGCTCATGTATTCATGGGAGTTCCCTGCTCAGCTAAGGTTTTTAAGACATGCTGTAATCGCTCTCATTTTCAGGCTAGACAGTGGTGTGGTGAATTGCGGTTTAAGTGCAAGTTTTTCTGCAGTGGCTTGTAATCCCCCACTTTATGTAGCAGAAATTATGTTCACTATTAAAATAAATAACAGCATGCCTTTAGGAACGCATTTGCTTTTAATGATGCTTAATTTGTTCTGTCCTTTCCTGTGACACACTTCAATGTCTCTCTCTCATTGTTATGGATAGCGTCATTGTTCCGAGGCGTTCGGCGAGCAATCTGTGCAGTGAAATCCGCTACCCTCGAGTTGAACGCCGGAACATTCTTGCAATAAAGCAAGGGCCTTTTGCACCTGAAAATAAATTGGAAACAGATGAGGATCATGGGTTAATTTCATACCTGTGAGTGCAAGGGTGATGACTGGATTGAAATCATAAGTGGGAGCTGGTATTCACCATAAGCTTCAACAAATCTGCAAAAGAAGAGGGAAAAAAATCTTTTGGCAACACATCTGAAAAAAACTGCTCTCCATCCAAACATCCCACGAGAAATATAGCTTAACTGATCTTGAGATAAAAGGATTTTTAAAAAATATATTCAACATTGATTGCCACCTCTCTCTTGAAACTGAACTAGGCACTGATCCTTGATTTGCAACTCTGAGCACTCAAGGCTAACATATCAGTGCAATAGTTCTCACAGACTTCCCTGAAGGAGCCCACAGATGGAATGTTGTCTCAGAGCCATGTGTTGATCCTAAGTCTCAAGACCTGGCCTACGAGTCATTTCTCAAATGCAGCAGAATCCATAGCCCAGTCACCCTGGAGTATTTGGATTTACACCACAGTAGCTCCTTTGCGGTCAATAGAAGGGCCAGTATTCCACTCTGCTGTGCCCATACATGGTGAGAAGCACCAGCGAAGCTTCATAAAATATATTACTGTAATCTTTTTTTTTAAACTATTGATCAATAAACTTGGTCTTCGTTGGTTTCACCAAGTCTTGTCTTCACATGCATATCTCACTCTGAACACTTGGAGAGCATCCAGCGCTTTCCTAAATGATGCCTTTCAAACTGGGAGGCGCTTGAGGAAGATGAACACACTTATGGTATGCCTGTGTCCAACTGGGGCGTCCTGGCACATTGTTGAGACTCATTTAGTGAATGGAATCTGTTTAGCACTAATGTTTTCACTATACTATCGTTGCTGTTTAGTGGGTAGGAAGCACTCAGGGCTGTTTTCCTATCCACTTTTATTAGTGATTCATGTAGTAACTGCTCCTCAGTGTTATCAGTTTTAAACTGGTGTTAACACTCAAAGTCACAGTACTGATGAGTCATGGCCAATGGCCATGTGCCCCATGGCCAATGGGCCAGTGCCCCATGGCCCCCAGCAATCTACACTAACACTTTGTGTCTGTTGGTTAGAATACAAGAGTGGCAGCGGAGATGTCAAATCATCTGCAACAAAGTTTTTCTTTAACACTTTGCAAAAAAGAATTCCTTGACCTGTGCTGGGGGTTGAACAGAAAGTATCTGGGGCTGGATTTGGCTACTCAAGTTTGGGTTGCGTATACCTAATGTACAAGGCCCTATTTCAAAGAATTTACTGTATTGTTCTCAAGGCATGTTTCTCTTGATTATAGCTTGTATAATTTTAACAGAAGGTGTTGCTCTATTGTTATGAGGGCAAAAAGGTGCTATTATATATAAAAATGCCCCAATGGACTTTTGAATTCAGAAAAGCAATTCCAAGCATCAGTTAATTTCCGAGTGGATAAATTGTGGTGGCAGTGCTTAAACTCTTTTGCCACCCAGAGTTTTTCCTGCTCCCAACTTACCTCCCCAGCTGCCTTTTCCCTTGTTGGATTTCAGATGTACATTTACCTTAGCAAAACAGCACTTGGAGTACTAAAGCATTTGATGAGGACATTAGCCACAGAAAATATAGGAGGGGAGAAAGGTTAAACCCCTACGTGCTGCTGCTTCCCTGCTCAAAATCACCTATTTCCCAAAGTTGCTTTTCTCAACAATAAACCCTTTCAAGGTACATGTATGAAACATGTAGATCAGAGTTCCACTGTTGCAAAATGGCGACCAACAGCACATAGAGTACTCTGCCATTTTGAGAGCACTGCTCCCAGGGTTGCACCAGACCTGTCTGGACCCACTAGAGCAGTCAAGCCAGCAGTAGGGTGGGGAGGAGGCAAAATGAGCTGGGGAGGGGGAGGAACGGGGCAGGGAAGCCAAAGTAGGGGTGGATCCAGTGGTGGCCAAGGGAGAGGGGGGTTGAGATTGTTTCATCTCCTTCCTCATAACCATTGGTGAATGTGTGTCCAAGAATCAATTTCTTGTTTTGTCAGGATCTGGGAAGCATCCTTTTGGCAATGTTAATTATTGAAAAAAAAACTAGCGTTGGTCAAGACTCTAAAACTTTTGTGGTCTTGATTGTTTGTGGTCTTGATTGTAGTTGGTGAAACTCCATGTTCATATTCATGAGTTGAGCCAACAATCCATTCTTAAAACAATATGGATAAGATGATTCATTTTGAATGTTAAGGGTTTTGGGTTTCCCTATTAAAAATAAATTTTATTTATTTATTACAATATTTATAGACCACTTATCTCATAGACTCAAGGTGGTTTACATAGGCAGGCCACAAACCCCTTTTTTTTCAAATGGGATTTTTACAAGTCTTATTCTATGAGAAAAACTCATAGAACCCTCCATTTCTCCAGGAGTTTCCTTTTTTAGGGCAATCATCATCCTGGCTGTTCAGCTCTCACACTTTCCTAGCTTCCACGGGCAGCTGCAAATCACAACCCAGCATGGTTCTCAAGGTGTTATCCACTCTTGCCAGTTGACTTAATCACATTCCACATTCCTCCTCATTCTTCTGCTTTTGCCAGTGGCTTGATAGTGGCTTCTGGTCACCCACGCAAGGCAAGACCCGAGCTGATCCTGCTCAGCTTTCCAGACAAGAGACAGCTGAACCTCCATATGTACCTCATTGATTAAGCATGAAGAACCAGATGTATTTTTCATCCAAGAAATCCATCACAACAAAGGCAATGATAAACTATTAGTTAAACAATTAAACTATTGGTATTTTGGACCATAGCACTTCGCCCCCAGCAATCCTAACTCACAGGAAGGGGTTATAATCTTTGCAAATAAATTTGATTCAGTTTTTGAGAATGAGTAAAAAACTAGAAAGGAAATTTTCAATCCATTTAAGGTTCTTTTCTATTTCTTGTCCAATCTCACTTTTTCACTTGAGAGCACATTTAAGCCAATTAGAATTACTTAGAGAGCAAGAAACATTGCAATGAGGAAATGTTAATGTAATAAATCATCCTAAAATGGTTAGAAGAGGTAAATTCTTGAAACATATGCATGAAAATTGACCTAACAAATGTTTTAACAGAATTAATTTAATTTAGCAAGTACTTGGAAAGACGCAAATCCCAGAAGTAAAGACTTTCATGCTATCTGACTTGTCATAAAATAAATTCAAGGACGGACCGCATATCAGCATCACTTACAGCCCAGTCCCGAGCTGCCTGGCGTGCTGGGCTGCCGTGGCACCAAAATGGCTCCTGCAGCATCCAAAGCACATTGGGCAGCTCTTTGGGGGAAGGGGACATTTGCCAGCTATTTAATTGGTGTAGAGTAACAGAGTCCCTTGTTGGACCGAGAGGCCTGATGCCAGGCTCTGGATCCAGTGGAACTGAGTTCCGCTAATCCTGCCCCCTGCCACCCTGCTCCCTCCCCACCCTGGAAAGCCTCCCCCCTGCTTCCACCCCCTCCCCATGTTCCCACTTATCTCTCCACTGCCTGGCACTCCCACAGAGCTCCAGGTGGCAGTTTCTTGTCCTTCGCCCAGCGCTGGCTCAGTGCGGGCTTGCGCTGAGCCAGCGTCCGCATTGGCTGGGCGGTACCTATCACAGGTGTGTCTCACAGCAGCTTTGCGACACTGTACACTGGTGCTGAGTCGGCGCACACAGGTCAGGATTAGACCCTTATTTGAGTGGGGACATTGGAAGGTTTGTTTTGTTCTTAGGGAGTAAAGAATCTGAAAGAAGAACTTGTTTCTATAAAGAACTGTAAAGAACAAATAATATTATTATTAGAAGCAGTAGAGAGTAGGTACCAGCAGGGCTGGCTTTAAACCAATTGGGCTCTGTGTCTGAAGGGGCCCTGCACCTAAGGGAGCCCCGTCCTAGGGTAATCTAGTCTTGTCAAATACAATAAGTATTTGACAACACAACAACACATTGTAATGGACACCTTAACATCACATTGCAGATTTTATAGAGAACAGCAATGATTTTTAATTTACATGAAATGTAATTTAACTACTGTCCATTGCTGCATAACTGCTTTTTACATGTCCCATTCCTAAGCGATTTTGCTGGGCAACAAGTTCCAGAGATTTTCAGTGGAATGTTCTCTCAGATGAATATGCTTAAGATTGCAAACTTGGATGGGAGGAAATGACTCTTCAGTGGATCCAGGCCAGTTTCTTCCATGCCAGTGATATGTTCTCTTCCAACCAGCCCATTATTCTCCATCTGATTTTAATAGAAAAAAATTTATTTTTCCTTCCCAGACAAGACAACATAGTTCTTCTCCAACTCTCAAACAAAGTATAGTGAACATTTTTTTTTTAAGATAAAAGACGTGAATAGCATATAATTCAACCCACACTTACACATGCACACTTTTAAAAAATAAAAATTTAAAGCATAATCCAGAGGTTTTCAAACTGGGGCGTCATGACACCCCAGCCTGAGGGCCCTGGCCTCTTTGCCCTTAAGGGGCGGGGGCAGCGGCGCGATCCCAAGGATCGCACTGCTCAGTGGGCTGCAGGGGCTTGACTACACTTACCACAGCCTCCTGCAGCCTCCCAGGGATGCGGAGAGCCCTGCGCGGCTGTCCGCAGGGCTCCCTGAGCTTCCAAAGTGAAAGTGGGATGATCGTACTCCGCCTTTGCTAAATTGGAAGCAGAGTGCAATCACCCCACTTTCACTTCTGATGGGGCTGCAGGGACTGGGGTGCACTCACCAGGCTTTTCTGAGCCCTGCAGAGGCCATGCGCATCTGCACGTGGCCTCTGCGAGGCTCAGAATGGTCGCAAAGTCCAAAAAATAGCAACTTCCCATTTCATCGGGGAGGCTTCCCTGGAGAATGCCTTATACAGGAAAACTAGTCATTTCTGTTTTCCCCAAGGAAACCAATAGTTGCATTTTTTTTTTTTTTACCTTTTAGCTCATTCTGAGCCTTACAGAGGCCACGCATGGACACAAGTGGCCTGTGCAGGGCTCAGAAAAGCCTCCAGAGGTGCACTGCTTCCCGTGACTCCAGAGGCTTGGGGGGGGGGAACAGGGATCCGCAACGGACCATTGCATATGTGGCCCATTGCTGATCGGAATGTTGCTAAGCAACGTTTACCTGTATAGTAGAGTCTGGAGTTGTTTGTTTTGTTCTTAAATCATGGCATGAACCTGTCACACTTTAGAGGCATGTTTTCTAATGGTCTTTATTCATTTTCTGATACTTATCCCTGATAAATCACTGTCCCTAGTCTTTTCTGGAGTGCCTTTGAAAAAATAATGTATGCAGTGCACACATATACTGGGCAAGCCCAAGACCTCCTGACGTGCCATTCCAGATGCTGCCCCTCCCTTACCTGCTTCTGATCCTCCCATTCTTCAATGCTCAGCACCCTTTTCCCCTCTATATTTCCTCTTCCGGTCTGTCCCATCTTCCTTTTCCAATCCAAGGAATGGAAGGTGAAGGAGGAGCAGTGAAGACCAGTTGACTAACAGAGATGATTACACACCCCACCAATCTGCTACCTGAGGCGACTGCTTCAATTGACCGCACAGATGGGCCAGCTCTGACTATAGAACAGGCACAGGTGATGATATCCAATGCAGTGGTATGATTAAAAATATCAATGTTCTAAATACCTAATAGGCAGTAGTTTGTTGAAAGTGGACATTTCCCCCCCCCAGCAGTTATAAACAGACAGAATCCAATCCATGTATCTATATTTTTGTTCAAAAGAACAAACATTTGCTAAGATATTAAATCCGTTGCTGCAGGGCAAACGAAAACAAAAGTACAGCAGGTGGGAAAGGGCCTCAGAAATGCATAGTAGCACATGAAGAATGAGACAATCAATTTGAGCAGTAATGTAGCCAGGGGTGGGGGCGCAGTAAGTTCAGCAGGTGCCGCCACTCCCTGTATCAGCAGCTCCCGCCAGTTGCCATTGGAGCCATTCGGGGCAGCGCTGGCAATGCGCAGGTGCTCACCATTGCTGTCGCTGCCCTGAATGTCCCCAGCGGCAACTGGGAGGAGCTGCCTACAAGGGGGACTGGGGCACTTGCTGTCCTTACTGTGCTGTCCCCCCTCTAGCTATGCTACTGATCCTAAGTGTGTCTACATGCAGTGTTGATTTTGACTCTGGATAAGGAGATGGGGTCTAACCAAGAATATTCCTTCTTGTTGGGTGCTGCATGTACATTCTTTGTGTTGGTTGCTGCGTGTCAAACTTTAGGAATGAGCTCTGCCTTGCGCACGCATTCCTTTCTGTCCTCTCCATTGTTTTGATTTTAGTTATAAATGATGGAACACTGGATAAGGAGGAGAACACGCCCATGTTCCCTGCTGTCTTGTTGAATTTTCTGTATGGAAATGCTCCCAATGAACTGCATTAACTCCCACTGTTTTTGTGTCACGACTACCACTGAGAACCAGGAAATAGACCTCAACGGCAACCATATTAAAGTCGTCGTTCAATTTAGTCTGAGCTGAAGAAGCCATTTCAAACAAATTGTGATGTAACCTGGGAGTCGATCAACATTTGCGACCGCAGGAATCACACCCCCGCAATCAAAGCGTAGGCACTCTTTAGGGGAACAATGTTCTGCTCATTTAGCGGCAAATCCAACAACTGTTCTCCTGAGCTGGAGGACTCATCGTCAGAATCGTGCCTTTCATTTGTGGGAACTCAGTCTGTTATTACACAATTTAGCCAAGGAACTGAAAATAGGCCAAGCAAGCTGTAGCTCGTTTGAACATGAAAGCAGGCGAACTCATCTAGCCAAGGAGATTGATAGCATTTTTTTTTTCTTTTTCCCCTGCAGAAGTCTGTATTTGCATAAAAATAGTTTCTCCTGTACTCCTGGAGGAAATAATGAAGACTCTGGCAGTCCTGCAGTGCTCAGTAAAAGCATCTGAATTACAGCCAGCAGATCCTGGGGAAGAGTTCCTGAACTTACAGGATACATCCCAACTATGCTCATCTGCGACAATTCGGCCAGGTTATTAAGAATGAATGAGAGCTGCTCTCGCAAGGAGAATGTACGATGTTTGTGGGCAGTCCAGGGCATATTGCACAGGCAACTTCAAGCACTATTTTCTAACCTTCAGCATGAAGTCAGGGAAGCACATAGAATGAGCTCCTTTTAAATGTGCCTTTTCTTCCTAGAAAAAAATCTGGATACATACAGGGTGAGACAACTCATCACAAAGGAGGAGAACAATGGCCAAACGGTTTCCATAGCTTAGCTGTGCTATGGAAAATCTTGAAGCAGGGAGGGAATTATTCACCTCATTTGGCTAACAATTCAAGTGGGGGGGAGGGTAGAATGTATATGTGTGCCTTCATTTTTGCATCTATGTACTATAAAATAATTAGCCTGCACATGCCTGATCTCCTCTGATCTTGGAAGCTAAGCAGGGTCAGGCCTGGTTAGTACTTGGATGGGAGACTGCCTGGGACTACTGGGTGCTGTAGGCTTATACCATAGTCTTTCAAGACAGAAGGTTGCCCACCAAAGTAAATTATGGTAATGGATTAGACCTAGGGCAGGGATGTCCAAAGTTTTTGGCAGGAGGGCCACATCATCTCTCTGACACTGTGTCAGGGGCTGGGGAAAAAAATAATTAATTTACATTTAAAATTTGAATAAATTTACATAAGTTTACATAAATGAATATATTAAAGATGAACTTATATGAATGAAGGTCTTGCAATAGCTCAAGGCCTATAAAAGTCCTTGCACAAAGCAAGACCAGCCTTTCCTTTGCTGCCCCTGCTGCATCACAGATGTGAAACAGCAAGCAGTGGAGGGAGCCGTCAACCCACAGCTCAGGTGAAAGGTCAAACAGTCGCCCTCATGCTGAGAGCAGTTGCGTCAGGCCAGTGCGGGCTCCAGCAAATCTTCAGAGGGCCAGAGGCTCATTGGAGACTGGGGGTTCCCTGAGGGCTGCATTGAGAGTCCTCGAGGGCCACAAGTGGCCCCAGGGCCGGGGTTTGTGCACCCCTGACCTAGGGGAAGAGCCTAGAGTGGATCAAGGCATAGGGGACAGTGTTACAGGTGGGGCCGGCTTGGTATAGGCCTCAGGATGCATGCCTGCTCACACCTATCCAAGAGATGAAGCCTCATCCATCCACCTGGGGTGCAGCTGCCCCCTTTGCAGTTATAGCCAGGGTGCAAACCTGAGCTTCCTGTGCCTTTGCTACCAAGCATCTATATCTGCAAATGGCCTCAAAGGCCCCCATGTCATTGCAGAGGCAATTTTCGTTTTTCGTTTCATGGCACGCTGACCTCTAGGGGCTTCTCTATGGTCTCTGCCTCTTGTGATGTGACTTCCAGCTCTCAAGAGACTCTTCCGGGTTCTGTGGCTCTGTTTCTAGGGCAACTGTCTGTAGTAACGAAGGGGCATTGTCCCTTGCCCCTTTGCTTTTCTGGAAATTGGTCTCAAAATAACCAAGCAAAGAAATAACACTCGGCCAAGTTCTATGCACAAAATGGATGGAAGCTTTCCGGAAAACCAGAAGCACAGTTTCCGCCCCTGTCGGGAGCCTCAGAGAGGCTCCCACAGGGTCCTGGTGCCTCGCGCCTGGGGCTTTTGCCCCATCGGACCTTATGGAAGGTCCACAACTCTGTGTGTGTGTGTTTTGCTTAAATCACAGGGCACCATTCTATGGTTTACCCAGGGCCTCTTCATCCTGGCACAAAGCCGAAATCTGGGCCATGGACTGGTTTTTGCAGCTCTTCCTGCATGATTACAGCAATATATGCAGTGGCGTTGCGGGGGTGCAGTCCTCGCCAGGTGACACACTCAGGGTGTGTGTGACACCACTACTGGCCCAAACTGTGAAAATCTTGGTATTTTCGAATAATACCATAAGCAAGCAAAGAAATAAGCAATAAGCAAGCAAAGGAAACCTGCAAAAATCTGCATATCTGCAAATAAAATGTTATATATCATTTGATGTATAATTTAATGCAGAATGCAATGAAACATGCAATGCCATGTTGAAATATCTGTTTTTTATCAGTCATAGCCTAATAACCAGAAAAGGAAAACACAACTGCATTATGTAACAAAAAGAGGATTTTCTTAACTCAGAACTGACCAATGAGACTGAAAAGGTGTTTGTAGGAGTCGGCTTTCGTTTCCATGCATCAGAGCTGATACTAGAACTTTTGTTCAGTTGTGTGAGCGTCATCAAGTTGGCCACTGGTTTTTTGGTGGTTACTGATTTGTTGGGTGACCTGCATTGTTATATAGTGAAATAAATAAATGGGGTTACGCCAACCCTAGTGATGCCACTGCATTTAGGCTGTGTGTAGATATTGGCAACCTTCAGTCTCAAAAGACTATGGTATCACGCTCTGAATGGTGGTTCTGGAACAGCGTCTAGTGTGGCTGAAAAGGCCAATCCGGGAGTGATAATCCCTTCCACACCGGGAGCAAGTGCAGTCTGTCCCTGGTCTGTCTCCCTGGTTATGGGCCTTCCTTCTTTGCCTCTTTGCCTCAGACTGTTGGCAAAGTGTCTCTTCAAACTGGGAAAGGCCATGCTGCACAGCCTGCCTCCAAGCGGGCCGCTCAGAGGCCAGGGTTTCCCACCTGTTGAGGTCCATCCCTAAGGCCTTCAGATCCCTCTTGCAGATGTCCTTATATCGCAGATGTGGTCTACCTGTAGGGCGCTTTCCTTGCACGAGTTCACCATAGAGGAGATCCTTTGGGATCCGCCCATCATCCGTTCTCACAACATGACCGAGCCAACGCAGGCATCTCTGTTTCAGCAGTGCATACATGCTAGGGATTCCAGCACATTCCAGGACTGTGCTGTTAGGAACTTTGTCCTGCCAGGTGATGCCGAGAATGCGTCGGAGGCAGCCCATGTGGAAAGTGCTCAGTTTCCTCTCCTGTTGTGAGCGGAGAGTCCATGACTCACTGCAGTACAGTAGTGTACTCAGGACGCAAGCTCTGTAGACTTGGATCTTGGTATGTTCCGTCAGCTTCTTGTTGGACCAGACTCTCTTTGTGAGTCTGGAAAACGCGGTAGCTGCTTTACCGATGCGCTTGTTTAGCTCTGTATTGAGAGAAAGAGTGTCGGAGATCGTTGAGCCAAGGTACACAAAGTCATGGACAACCTCCAGTTCATGCGCAGAGATTGTAATGCAGGGAGGTGTAATGCAGGCTGTGTGTGTGATATTGTAATTTATTTTACATGGTCTGGTACAGGAGGAGGTCCATCATGGAGGTGATGCAATGAGCTCTCACACCAGGTGACGCTTCTGATACATGTACCAGAAAGGCTTCTGTGATCTTATCACAGTCACAAATAAACCAAACGGAAGGCTTAACCTTTCTGCAACATGGAACATCCAATCTGTACATTTCTTTCTTTCTTAAATATCTTAATGAGGGAAATTAAGTTGTAGTGAGCTTTCCGTGAGTAATGGCACAGTCTAATTTCATAATTGCACAGCCTAATTATATCATTACACTATGTACCTGCAACTTGGTAAGTCGCACATTTAATGTTTTGTTTATTATGGGCAATTACATGCAACATAGCCATAGAAAATTAGGGTAGAAAAGAGATAGGCAAGTTATTTATTCCGCTCTTGCTCTTTTCAAAAGTCATCTCAGAAAAGGACAGTGTATCATCCCCCCACCAGTGCGTGTATATCTAACCATGACTCATTATGCATTTGGCTATGACTCTTTTCAAACTGAAGCCTGAAGTGGGTCTGGTCCTCAAGATCAGCTGTCCATGAGGAGACTGTGGCAGTGGCAGGAGTAGGGGCCATTGCTGACTTGGTTTGCATCTCTGGGTGTCTCTGGTCAAGTGGTCAACTGCCTTCCCGATGGCCTTCTCTTCCTCTTCCCATGCTCCCTGGATGGAGACAGAAGTAGGGAACGGAGCAGAAGAGAAAGCATGGAGGAGAAGACAGCAATGAGCTAGAGCAGGAAGAAGGGAAAAGGAGGAGGATGAACAATGGGCGATGGGCAGCAGTGGTGCCTTGGTGCACCACCAGGTAAGGGAGACAGTATTTGCCAGGATAGTGTAGTGATTCCGAAGTTGGACTTAGATCTGAAAGATCCAGGTTAAAGTCCCCGCTCAGCCATGAAACTTGCTGGGTCACCTTGGGCCAGTCACCTCACAGGGTTGTTGTGAGGGTATCCAGGGGATGGACAGAGTGGATAGGGAGATACTCTTTACATTCTCATATAACACCAGAACCAGGGGACATCCACTCAAATTGAGTGTTGGGAGAGTTAGAACAGACAAGAGAGAATATTTCTTTACTCAGCGTGTGGTTGGTCTGTGGAACTCCTTGCCACAGGATGTGGTGACGGCATCTGGCCTGGACGCCTTTAAAAGGGGATTGGACAAGTTTCTGGAGGAAAAATCCATTACGGGGTACAAGCCATGATGTGTATGCGCAACCTCCTGATTTTAGAAATGGGCTATGCCAGAATGCCAGATGCAAGGGAGGGCACCAGGATGAGGTCTCTTGTTATCTGGTGTGCTCCCTGGGGCATTTGGTGGGCCGCTGTGAGATACAGGAAGCTGGACTAGATGGGCCTATGGCCTGATCCAGTGGGGCTGTTCTTATGTTCTTATGAGGACAAATGGAAGGAAGGAACTATGTCCACTATCCTGATCTCCTTGGAGGAGGGGCAGTATTAAAATTTGAACAATAAATTTGGTGCCTGACTTCAAATGCAGCCATACCTTGGACTGGACCAGCCATGCATCATCTCCAACCTGAAACTATCTACCAAATAGCCTCACAGGGCTCAACAAGTTGTGATATTCAACGTCTGTAGCCCTTGGCTGTTTGATACTTTTCCTTCCAGCAGCCCTCCCCCCCATTCTGCTGTCTGAGGCATCCACTTCAGTTGATCTCATGAATGGGCCAGCCTAGGATGGCATGCTAGCAGAAACAGCTCATGCATGCTTACATCATGTCATTGGGAGGGGCTAGTATCATCCAAATGGGCCCTCAGAAGGCCTACTGGGGGCTGGGGAGGCCACGTATGGTCTCCATGGCATTCCAAAGACCCTTTAAGGCCCTTTAAAGTGACTTAAGTTAAAAAAAAAAAAAAACAGAAGAGGAGACACACTGCTGCCCCCTGCTGCATTCCCCCCGTCTCCCCCCCCTTAGGTACTCCAATGGTTGCTACCCATAACTGTGTGAAGCCTGATTAGTCAAGATTCAATAGATATCACAGTTAAGGGTGTCAGTTCTTTGTATATTATTTCTCTTCTGTCCTGCCACAGGAGATGGTGCCCTTAATTAGTGTTTCAAGGTTAGTCTGTTTGTAATGAGAAAAGCATAAAATGGATCGGAGCAAAATATTATCTGTAAATAAATGTACCAGTGCCATAGCACAGATCTGCATTAGAGCACAAAATTCAATCTGACATTGAATTGTTCTGTTTTAAACCTTACATAAACCTTACATGCTGCAAATAGCAGAAGGGCAGAATACAGAGTGCTTTCAGCGGCCTCCCAGGAATCCCTAATTGGTGGTTAATGATAGGAAGAATCCTTCCAAAAAGGAGATGGAAAGGATGAATATTTACCGGGGGTTGTATTGTGAGCAGACATTTCATAAATACTATATTAGCAGAATACAAAAATAATAGAAAATAGAGACTTGGCAAGCATGGATTGCAACTAATGACTCCATTTGCATGTAATGATGATTAACAAACTCAGACTTGCTGTGTGAAAGAATGGCTTGCGGAACCAACCCACACAGCAGTACTTTTCCAGGAGGCAAAGAAGCAATAAAGCCTTATGCAGGTGTAAATGAGAACAATGCTTCATAATGCCAATGAGAACCTGGATCAGAAAATATATGAAAATTCCTTTGGCAACAGAAAGCCACAGCCTTAATTCTCCTTCAACCATCCACCTATTAAGGCAATTTTACAGAGCAATGCTATGCTTCATGTATGTCACCTGTTGCGAAAACTGCTTTCATACAAACATATGTCTGTCAGTACATGTTTACACATACGTGCACTCCAATGGTGTCGCTATGGGGGTACGGGCCACACTGGGTGATGTGCATGGGGGCAGGGGTGACACGACACCACCACTGGCCAAAGTTTTCATAATCTTGATATTTTTGAATAATACCATCATGTTATATATCATTTGATGTGGAACTTCATGCAGAATGCAATGAAACAAACCACGCTGAAATATAAGAACATAAGAACATAAGAACAGCCCCACTGGATCAGGCCATAGGCCCATCTAGTCCAGCTTCCTGTATCTCACAGCGGCCCACCAAATGCCCAGGGAGCACACCTGATAACAAGAGACCTCATCCTGGTGCGCTCCCTTGCATCTGGCATTCTGACTTAACCCATTCCTAAAATCAGGAGGTTGCGCATACACATCATGGCTTGTACCCCATAATGGATTTTTCCTCCAGAAACTTGTCCAATCCCCTTTTAAAGTTGGATTAAGTTTGGCAAAAGTTTGGCAAAAGTTATAGCCAAAAAAACATGGGGTGGGGCAATGGTGCATCACCATGCCCACCGCCTGGGACGTTGCCCTGCTCACTGCATGGGAGGAGGTCCATCATGGGGGTGATGCACTGGCCTCCTGCACCAGGTTATGCAAACCCTAGTGTTGCCACTGAAGCACACAAAGAATCGTGGGGCCATGTCTGCCTGGCTTTGAACTAAACTAAACAGACAAAAGAAAATATTTCTTTACTCAGCATGTGGTTGGTCTGTGGAACTCCTTGCCACAGGACGTGGTGACGGCATCTGGCCTGGACGCCTTTAAAAGGGGATTGGACACGTTTCTGGAGGAAAAATCCATTATGGGTTATATGCCATGATGTGTATGTGCAACCTCCTGATTTTAGAAATGGGCTATGTCAGAATGCCAGTGCAAGGGAGTGCACCAGGATGCAGGTCTCTTGTTATCTGGTGTGCTCCTTGGGGCATTTGGTGGGGCTGCTGTGAGATACAGGAAGCTGGACTAGATGGGCCTATGGCCTGATCCAGTGGGGCTGTTCTTATGTTCTTATGTAAACTCACAGCCCAGTCCTATGGGCACTGGTGGAACATGTGTTCTACCAGTGCTAGCTGCCCAAAAAGCACTGTAAAGCACTTTTTGGCAGCGCACTTAGTAGTGTGCTGCTAGGATGCCAGCAGGAAGGCGAATACCTTTTCAACTGCTTGTCATCTGTCCACCAGAGCAGGTAATTCAGTGGGAGGGGTAGGGTGGAACGGGCTCAGGGAGGGAGCAAAACTAGGGACAATACAGGGGGTGAAGAGGCTGTGAGAAGGGTGGATCTGAAAGTGATGGCACACTCTGGATCCCATCTCCCTCCATTTCACCATGACATGACACATTGCACTTCTTGAAATGTCCTTTTCAATTCAGCTGTAAGCAATATAGGAATCCTGTCTTCTGTTCTAGCTCATCACACAAAACTTATTGAGTGCCTTGAATAACTCTCCATTTTGTAACTTTTCCCCCCACTTCCCAAGGGTGGTATGAGGATTAATGAAAGAAGGATGGGGAAGCACTTTTCACTGGCTTGTGGCTCAGTTTATAAATAGGATATCCAAAAGTTCTGCTTGCTACACAATCTCTCTTTAACATGAGGAAAGAGCTGAAGCCGTATGCAAATGATAATTCATACCTGCAGTTGATCTGAAAGAATTCAAGAACAATGTACAAGCATTTACACTGCCTCACCCTTTGTTGAAATGAAGTTACTTCTGGGTGAGAAAACAGGACTTTCCTGTTAATGGTTACATGTAGTATATAATACTATGAAGAGGAATCACCTTGCTTGAAAGTTTAAGGGGGGAGGGGTTAAAAAAAGCAAAATGAAATATGGTAACTGAAGTTGGTGTGGGGTTAGAACATTAAAATGGGCAGCCCAGTCCAGTGTGCCTGCTGACCTGGCATACTCCCCTTGGGCCAGCTTCCGAGTGTTGCAAATGTGCCATAAGACACATTTTTGCCAACTGGGGAGTTGGCTTGGCCAGCAGAGGCCCATGCCAGCTCCCCTGGGCTGAATCTGGACCCTGTGCTGGCCAGAAAAGGTAGGTTTGTGCCAGAAAGAGCAAGTGGTAGGAGGGGGTAGTGGGAGGGCTTTCATGGGTGGGAAGGGTGCATTTAGAGTGGAGGGTGGAATGGGAGGTGGATTGGACCTGGGAGGGGGTAGAATTGGCGGTGCGCACTGGATCCTAATCCCCAAACCCCGGTCTGGCAGCTTTACAAGGGCTGCTCAGATTTGCATCAGCTAAATAGCTTGCGCAGATTCGAGTAGCCCCATAGGGTAGGCTGGGACGCACCCCGGGGTAATGGGAAAAATATCCCCTTACCCCCAGGTTACCTCTAGCAGCTTCCTAACCTTTACTGGATACAGCGCAGGCCACTGTAGCTGGCTGTACTGGTGCAGATTAGGATTACGTTCAACTGTAGCTTGAGACTCAGACTTCAAATACCTTATTCAAGGAGCTTCCAGATGGAGAATTTCTCAGGCCTGCTCAGTTCATCCACCGCTCCTAAGCCGCCTCTAGAATATTCCATCCCCTGTGCTGATCCTGAAAAGCAATACTTTAATTGAAAACATTAATACCAGTTCTTGGAATGTCAGCGCTTTCGCTGCACACCGAGTGTTTATTCCTATGATCATTTAGCCTCACATTCCTACCTCTTTTCTGTTTGGTGCTTTATCTGGATTTTATGTGCTCAAACTAAAGAGCTTCTTTTCATTGTTCAGTGGACGATGATGAGGCTTTTCATTGTTCAGAATGCCAGATGCAAGGGAGGGCACCAGGATGAGGTCTCTTGTTATCTGGTGTGCTCCCTGGGGCATTTGGTGGGCCGCTGTGAGATACAGGAAGCTGGACTAGATGGGCCTATGGCCTGATCCAGTGGGGCTGTTCTTATGTTCTTATGAGGCTGATCAGACATACCACATTATTTTCCCAATAGCAATTCCACCATATGAGTCCATAGCAGATATAATCCTATCCCCACCAAGCCGTTAGGACTAGATTCAGTGTACAAATTACACATAATCCAAAGTCATCACTGACATTGGCTTCCCTTTGTCAAGTACCCCATGCTATGGTTATCACACGTGAGCTGTTTTAACCACGAGCTCTGTCTTCTGCTTGAAAGGATGCCTGAAACGAACTGAGTGCTCTCTGTTGTTATTGCTGGTGCAGTGTAGGAGTTGCTGCAGCATTTATCCCTCCTGTGTCACTCTGGTATCATTCAGTCTTGGTCACATGGTAGGAGGCCACATCAAGGCACTTTCCCATGGAAACACCCCTCCTAGGTTCTGGAGCAGCAGGAGTGTGGGAAGGGGGTGCATCCTCCTCCCATGTGCCCTAGATCTTCTGATGCAAATAACAAGGCGCGGCAGGTACACATTGCAGTGGCTCCCACACAATTATGCAAGCACTTTGAAGACTGTAGCTGGTGCTGTTTATGGAGAGAGGGCTGTGAGGCAGTTATTTATTGATCAAGATCTGCCTGCGGATAACATGGCCTTGTGGAAAGATTGCCAGGAACAGGTGTGGCCCAAAATCTAGCTGTAGGGAAAAAAGAGCATTTCATTTCTATGGTAGGAACTGAAGTGATCTGATGCTCACTGAGAAAAGAGACTCTCTGTTGTGGATTTTTCAACCTCAAGCATTCTGCTTCCCTGGGTGAATGTTGTACTGGCATCCCTGTAACTGTATGATCTAAAGGGCCATTCATTCCTAAGGTGGCAGTATTTCAGTAGATTTGTTTATCTCTTTAGTGTTGTGATAAGAACATAAGAACAGCCCCACTGGATCAGGCCATAGGCCCATCTAGTCCAGCTTCCTGTATCTCACAGCAGCCCACCAAATGCCCCAGGGAGCACACCAGATAACAAGAGACCTCATCCTGGTGCCCTCCCTTGATGGGTGAAGTTTCACCTGTGAAATGTCTTTCTGCCCCATAGCTCTTAATGATGCAATGGTCCCTGCTTTTTAAAATTAAAAATAAATAAAACATGGCCACTCGCCTCCTACCACATCCTGAACAGCCCCACTGGATCAGGCCACAGGCCCATCTAGTCCAGCTTCCTGTATCTCACAGCGGCCCACCAAATGCCCCAGGGAGCACACCAGATAACAAGAGACCTCATCCTGGTGCCCTCCCTTGATGGGTGAAGTTTCACCTGTGAAATGTCTTTCTGCCCCATAGCTCTTAATGATGCAATGGCGCCTGCTTTTCAAAATTAAAAAAAAATAAAATATGGCCACTCGCCTCCTACCACATCCTGTCTTTCTCACTTGTCTTCCCCTGCCCTGACTCATGCACACATACACAGTGGGATCCATTGTCGCTTTAGTTAACAACCTTCTTCCAAAACAGTACTTTTGTCTTATAGTGCAATCCGAATCATGTCTACTCAGAAGTAAGTTGCACTGAGTTCAGTGAGAGTTACTCTCTGGTAAGTGTGCATAAAATTGCAGCCTTACAGTTCAATCCTATCCACACTTTCCTGGGAGGAAGCCCCGTTGACACTAATGGGACTTACTTCTGAGTAGACATGCATAGGATTGGGCTGACAGCCATTTGTCCTTCTGATATCCTTGGCTCCTCCATCCAATGTTCTGTGTATTTCCAAGTTATATCTGACATGCCACTTTGTTTCGCCATCCCTTTCACCCCAATCTTATTACTAAGAGCATTTACATACAAAATGGTGGCAAGAAGGACAAGTCCATCCATTAGTACAGCAAGTGCTCCTACCCAAAGGAGGTATCAGAGATTGGCCAAAGCAGGTACTGGCTGACTTGGGTACTGGTCAATCAAAAGGTCCATTTTGCAAGGTCAACTGCTGAACCCTTAGTAGCAGTAACAGTGGTGGTACTCAATGCACCATCTGGAAGTGGGCAGGGGGTACCATGGGAGGGTTGCCCCAGGATCCTCAGCAATGACACTGCTCCCTTGCACTCCCCAATATAGCAAATTGTTGTCCTACTTATGGCGCAATCCTAACTTGCGCTGGAACAGGCAAGCCAGGAGGTTTTTACTAACCTCCAGCCAGCGCTGGAGTCTGGGAGACTGGGGGGGGAGGGGTCTGGGGAACCCTCTACAAGGTTTCCCAAGCCTCTGTAATTGCAGAAAAAAAGAGGGGAAAAAATGGGCACGTTTGGTTTTGCGACAAAAACTGGAAGTGCACATTTCCCCCCCACTATTACAGAAGCTTGGGAAGCCCTGTAGAGGGCTCCCCAGACCCTCCCACCCTAACTTCCCAAGACCCCAGTGCTGACTGGAGGTAAGTAAAAAGCCCTCCTCCTGTCCCTGGCAGCAGCATGATCCTGGGGATTGTGTTGTTGCAATCCCCCCCCCCCCACAGGGAATATGTGGTTCCCTCCTCTTAAGGAGGACATTGGGAACCACTGCCCTGCACTGCTGTTTTGTACTCAGGAAGAAAGTCAATTCTCACCTTCATCACAATAGACAAGGCATGACTCAATAAGCATGGCACACTGACAAGGTGCTAAAACTGTCAAGGCACACCATCAGTTTTTTAAAAATAAATATTCAACAAGGCACACCGCACGACCAGTGGGAGGGGGAGGGTCACATCTTCCAATGGTCCTACCAATAAATGACCCTCCCCCAAACTCCCATGGCGCACCTGCAAATCAATCAAATGGGCCACAGCACATTGGTTGAAAATCACTAGCAGGGGTATTTGTGCAAAGAGGGCTACTTTGCAGACTTTAACCAGGAGATACTGGGTAATAAACAAGCTCACTCACCGCTATTTTTGGTTTAAAACCAGCTGCATGGTTTTTGACTTATCAAGATGAACGCAGGCCCTTGCATCCTGGGCTGCCAAGTGCTTCACAACCTCCCTCATTCAGCAGATCTAGACAGGTAGATCATACGCACCTGGCAAATCATGATAACTGGCCAGTGAGCTGCATTTGGCTTGATGAGTCACAATTGGTGTAGGCTTGGTTTATATGGAAACATATATACACATGCACGCACACAATCCCAGTCCTTCTCCCATACATTCAGCACTGGGTTTTTTTTTTCCTTTTTATCCTGGATCCAGAAATTAATGAAAGCATCATTTGCAAATGCCTGATTAAATGAAGCGTCTCTGCTTACGCTTCCTTGTTCCACCAGCAAGATCAAACATGCCTGAGGACTAACAACAGCAGCTACATTCCAAAAACACAGATCTGGATTTTTGAGATGCTTGCAAGGTGTTTGCCTTGGCGCAGCCAATATGGCCCTATCATCCTGCGCCCTGGCGGAATGATAATTGGGTGTTGATGAAAAACATCCATCGCCATTGCACTGTGATGTGTGCTATATTTGTTTTAAAGTTAGGCTCAAAGTCTTCATGAAATGAAACTGTTTTTTTGTGGTGATTGCATTTTAAAAGCTTCATGCTTTTGCTTACAGGACTGCCTGCAATTCATGGCTCTAAATCAATAGAGTTTAAAAAAACACAAAAACACTCTGGGATTACCTGAAAGGGTTTCAAAGGGTTTGCCACTAAAATAAATTTTTAAAAAGCTAGTTCCTTTGTTTTTATTTTGTCTTCCTTTCTCCCCTTTAATCCCAGCTACAGATTCATTTGCCGCTTCTGTCAGGCCTAGCCGACAGATTTTGAAGTACATTTCAGCCAAAGAGCTTGCCAAAAGGTTTTCTGATATTAGCAACAAAAATGATTCAGGTCTGTGGTTTGTGGTAAAATGAAAATCAAGTATAACTTGCCCAGAGCTGCATCACCGCTGTGGGTTGGCATAGATCTACATATTATTCTAGCCAGGTACAGACACCCATTCTTGTCCCAGAGTGGAAACCAAGTGTTTAATTACACATAAACAGACAGGAAAAAGGAAGACAAATGGGATCCCATTCAGTGTTTCATCTCAATGGCAGATTCCTCCAGGCAAGAAGTAATTTGGAATTAACAGCCCAATCCTATCCTCTGCCACCAGCGCTGAGACAGATGTGCCGAAAAGGCACGTGCTGCATCCTATGGCAGGGGGAGTAAAACAAAGGCAAATGGGAGATAAGTAAAAAAAAATTTTTTTTGCTTATCTCCATGTAAACCCTGGGACTGCCTAAGGGTCTCCTTGGATATCCGGCACCCATTTTGGTGGCATATGTCCAAGGAGAGAAAAGGGATGGGGAGGGTTGCAAACAGATGCTCCCCTCCTGCCTCCTCATTGCCCCTGGTTCCTTCCCATCCAGAAATGCCCCTCTTCCTCCCAATCCCCCCATCCTTCCCACCGCCTGCCCTCATCACTGTCTTACCTGGTGCCAGCGGGCAGTGTCTTCGCCACTGGTGGGTGCACATGGCCACCAGTAACTACGGTGGCAGCCTCAATGTGCTCGCGGGCAGCATCAGAGAGCATGACAATGATGTGCAACGCTTGCAGGTTCCAGGAACTTCCATCTGGATCCTGACACTTCTGCCAGCACAAAAAGTGTTCTGCTGGCAGACTGTAAATGATAGGATTGAGGCATAAGTAGTTCTGATATAGAAATATTACTAGAAATAGTTCTTTTAATAAATATTGTGTGAATTCTGGGGGGTCATATGACCATGATATATTTGGTTATATTGTCCACAGTATCCCAAGCCATGCCGGCCTCTGTATGGGGACTTACCTGCCCTCCGCCGCAGTGACCTGAGTAACCTGCCCTCTGCCACTATGTGGGGCCGAATTGCACTGAATTGACAAAATCAGGCTAAAGCCGACCCTGAAGCAAAGTGGGTTTGGATTTGGGCCTCAAACACACAGCATCATTCCTGCCTGAGTTGGAACACCCATTCACTTCAGATAGCTCAGTTATGCCAAAAGCTATGTAGCTGGGTAACCCATTTCTGGTGGGCCAGGTGCATGCCATTCAGAGGATTAATTGTTCTGTTCTCACAAACGCGGGCTATTAATCACTGTGCTTGCATAATCCACTCACAACAATAGTCGCCTTATTTTAGCGGTAGAAAGTTCCTATAAACATATGACAAACATATCAACACAACATAGACTCATTAAATATAAAACATATATAAGGACTTGAAGGCAGACATTCAGTTAAGAAGTTCCATTAAAAAAAAAATCATGAAATAGTGTGAAACAAATTGAAGTTGTTTTCTGATTTAGGCGACAGGCAAAACTACCCCCGCTCAAACTTGGAATTGGCCCTGGAAAATATAAATTCTTCCTCTGCAACTCAGAAAATAGTTCCAGTTCGGGTCTCTTTTGGACCTCGTTGTACCTCAGCGGTGTTACTAGGAGTACAACAAGGTCCAATCCCTCCCACAGCCTTCCACGAATGTCCAGTGCCTCTCCCCCTGTTCAGCGGCCTATCCCCCTCATTGCTTGCCTTCATACACTGACTTTTCCTGCTACTCTAGTATTGACAGAAGGGTGGGAGGACATCACTCCCTCTCTCCATATCAGTTGCGGACTTACCACTGAAGTCAATGGGGCAAATGCCCCAGCTGCGAGCCTCTAGGACCCTGCGGAAGCTTCTCTGAGGCTCCTGACGGGGTTGGAAACTGTGCTTCCAGTTTTCTGGAAGCACAATTTATAGCATCAGGGAAGCCTCAGGAACCTTCCCCAATGCAGGCTTGGGTTGCACAAGGTTCCATGAGCCTCGGGTTGAGTGGGGGGGGGGGCGGATTTCTGCATGGGGGGCGGCAACAGCCTGCGGGGAAGGTGCCATCGCGGACCTTTGCCCTGGGGTGCGGGGCTGGGGAGGTCCGCTGCTGCTCCATACCCTCTCTGACAACTGGCACTGCTATGACTGCATACATAGCTGTATCAGATCTTGTCTGATCTTGGAAGCTAAGCAGGGTCAGGCCTGGTTAGTACTTGGATGGGAGACCACCTGGGAATACCGGGTGCTGTAGGCTTATACCATAGTCTTTCGAGACTGAAGGTTGCCAACCAGATGCAAGGTGTGCTGGGAATTGCTACTGACTCATGCCCCAATCTTCATCTGGTACTAAGAAAATAGCAACATGGCCACCAGGCTAGCCTCTCTTGGGAGGGAGAAAGGGTGTCATGAGAAAGGTTACCTATGAAATCTCTTTTAGCTCAGGTGGCAGGGGTACCCAGAGGACAGCCTGCAAAGATGATCTTAGTTCAGAAGGTTGACGTGGGAGCACATAAAATAAGATAAGCACATATCTCAAGCCGTGTAGAGTTTCAAAGGTGAATACTGAAACATTGAACTGTGTTTGGAAATGTACCGGGAAACAGTGAAATACTTTGAACTTGCATGAATGTGCATGCTTTGCATTAATAAAGGTTTTGTGCTTTCTCAGATAGCCTCATCTCTCTGGGCAAGTGATCCGGCAATCTGGAATTAATTTACATATATCACCCCAAAACAGCAATCTAGAATTAATTACATATATCACCTCAAAACAGTTGATTGTGAATAAGACAGTTCACCATTGGTGTACAATCCAACTCTCCACTGTGATTCTCCATTTTACAGTCTCCAAAGAAGCAATGTTCACCTATCCTTGCACATCCCCAATCTCATCTGATCTCAAAAGCTAAGCAGGGTCAGGCCTGGTTAGTACTTGAATGGGAGACCGCTTGGGTATACTGGGTGCTGTAGGCTTATACCAGGAGTGCCCAAACCCCGGCCCGGGGGCCACTTGCAGCCCTCAGGGACTCACCATCTGGCCCGCGGAGAGCCCCCAGTCTCCAATGAGCATCTGGCCCTCCGGAGACTTGCTGGAGCCCATGCTGGCCTGACACAACTGCTCTCAGTGTGAAGATGACTGTTTGACCTCTTGAATGAGCTGTGGGACAAGGGTTCCCTCCACTGCTTGCTGTTTCACATCTGTGATGTAGCAGTGGCAGTGAAGGAAAGGCTAGCCTTGCTTTGTGCAAGGATTTTTATAGGCCTTGAGCTATTGCAAGACCTTCATTCATTCATACAAATTCCATCTCTAATATATTCATTTACGTAAATTTATTCAAATTGGAAATGTCAATTAATTTGGCCCCCGACAAAGTGTCAGAGAGATGATGTGGCCCTCCTGCCAAAAACTTTGGACACCCCTGGCTTATACCATAGTCTTTCGAGATTGAAGGTTGCCAACCAACCACCTGCTTAAATCATTAAAGAGGGATGAAAAAGTCCCTGTATGTATATTAAACAACAGATGCTTAGGTGTACCTTGGGGTGGATGCATCAATCCAGATATTCATTACATAGTATAATCATAACATCTTATACACAATCATGCTCTCTTCAGCTGTTCACCTGCGACATATTGCTGTGATATACTAGCAAAGCATTTAATTCTGTTAGGAAACATTTTTGTTCTAGACTTAGTTTTAGGTTAAGAACATAAGAAGAGCCCTACTGGATCAGGCCAAGGGCCCATCTAGTCCAGCTTCCTGCATCTCACAGTAGCCCACCAGATGCCTCAGGGAATCACACAAGACCACAAGATACTTGCATCTCGCTGCCACTTCCCTGCTTCTTGCATTCAGTTAACCCTTGCATCCCCCCCCCCACAGTGAAGACATCAGACTGCAGCTTGGTTTTAATGGGGTCATTTTATTAAACACAAATGGCCAATTTTTAACACATGACGCCTACTGAACACACTGTCCCTCTCTCTCCGGTCTGGAAAAAACCCATCCATGGCCAATTCAGATGAAAGAAAATAATTCCTATCCAGCCCTCATGATGGGCAATAAGCTAATCTCACTGTACATGCCCATCATGGCTTGTAACCTGTGATGGTGTTATAGAAATCTATCCAATCCCCTTTTAAAGGCATCTAGGCCAGGCACCAGCTTGATCAATAGATCAACAAATGTGAATTTATGTTTTTTTTTAATTATATGGAAAGATCTACAGTACAAACCAATGCACAGAGTTACAAGTAGGCCAGCACACATGATCACTGCATTTCAGTGTGAACGGACACTTGTGGAAAGCTCACTCCAGTATGGACTTTCTCCATGGACCACATTCTGTGTAAATCAAGTCTTACAAGCCAATGTCCAGTGACAAGAAGTGGAAACTGCCTCTTCCTTTTGATAAGGCTTGAGCCATGAGTCATAAGTCCTGAACAGTTGCCACTCTATTTTCTCTCCTTGGATATAGTCCAAAGACATGACTTGTGCTCCATTTTATTCTGCCTACCTGTCGGTTACGGATTGCAAGGATCAGCCTGCACATATGGCTTCACAGCAAATTGAGAATAATAAAGAACGGGAGACTGCGCAATATATAAAGATGCCTTATTAAGTTCTAAATTTAAGAGACTAAGTGGAGATCTCATCTTGATTCCACCAAGTGTCATGAAGAGAAGGTGCTGAATAAAAGACGTTTTATTACTTACTTACTTCCACTAAATTCTAACCTAAATAAAGCTTTCTTTTTAATCAAACATCTGCAGCTTTTATGTCTTTTACAATACTTTGGTAAAAGTTAAAATGGTAATGAAACTTTGTCGAAAATGGCTGTAACCTCCCTGTGTTTATAGGAATTATAGAACTTAGAGCCCAATCTAAGTTGAGAATGGATGGTGGCCGGATCCCAGACCACAGCTGTGATACAAGGACATCTGCAAGAGGGATCTGAAGGCCTTAGGAATGGACCTCAACAGGTGGGAAACCCTGGCCTCTGAGCGGCCCGCTTGGAGGCAGGCTGTGCAGCGTGGCCTTTCCCAGTTTGAAGTGACACTTGGCCAACAGACTGAGGCAAAGAAGGAAGGCCCGTAGCCAGGGAAACACACCAGGGACAGACTACATTTGCTCTCAGTGTGGAAGGTATTGTCACTCCTGAATCAGCCTTTTCAGCCACACTAGACGCTGTTCCAGAACCACCATTCAGAGCGCGATAGCATAGTCCTCTGAGACTGAAGGATGTCAATGAGTATGATGAGAGCCCAATCCTAGAGCCCAAATTATAGAACTTGTCCAATCCTTGTTTCTCCCCTACTGATGCAGTGGTGCTAAAATGGCATCCTGCTATATGTGGGGGGTGGCAGGCCAGGAGGTCTCCTCTAGGTAAGGGAACTAACATTCTCTTACCCAGGGGTAAGCTTCCATGTTGTGGGGTTGGGTCCAGGAAGGTGATTAGGATTTGGCAGCAGTTGCTGCCACAAAACCGCTCCCTTCCCAGAGCACATTACATCAGGGAAAGCAGCATCTGCTGTCATAAAATGGCGGCTGATGACACATGCAGTGCTTTGACAGAGGCCATTTTGCATGAATTGCTGCAAGATTCAGCAGCACTGCAACTGTCACCAGACCCCACTGAGCCCATCAGACCAGGTAAGGCAGTGTGGTGGGGGTGGGGAGTGGTGGCAAAACCAGGTGGGAATGGGGAGGAATGGCGTGGGGAGGTGGTGGGAGAAGATGAATCTGGAGGAAATGGAGCACGCTGGATCTTAGCCCCTCCATTTGGAGGATTTCTGTCCCTTTCTTCTCTGACTTGTGCCAGCTAAGGAGGTGGAACAGGTCCAAGGAGACCCATTAGGAAGAGGGAGGCTTACAGAGGGGTAAAGGGAAATAATTCCTCTTTCCCCTCCAAAACCTCCAAATTCGCTGCCCTTCTCCAAGGATACTGTGTGCACCTTTTCGGTACAGCTGCATCAGTGGGAGGAGGGAGGATAGGATTGGGTTCCAAGTCATAGAGTATTCTGATCTCTCTGCCAACGATTTGTATTCAAAGGATAAATATTTCTCCAATGGCTTTATAGCAACATCTAGTGCTATTAGTATGGGTTGCCACTGTCCAGAACCTTCGTTAAAAATGCTTGCCTAATTATTCTTTTGTTTCTTTCCATGTTTAAACACTTTCTTAAGCAACAACTTGGCATAAAGTCTTATGAAAATAAATGGAGGTCATTATTTTTGCACCACCTTCGTATCCAAATGGTGGCAAGTAACACATTATTTGAATGGCTGGTGACTTTTCTGAAGGACTATCTGGGGGTATAATTAGTGTAACAATGGTCTTTTCTGGGAAGACCCTGCAAATCAGGCTTTACAATGGAACCGATAGCCCTATTTAGCATCATTTCTGCATGTACTAGCTTAAGATTAAACTTCATTTGCCATTTCAGTTAGATTAAAAAAAAAAAAAAAAGATCACAACCCACCATGTATAGCTTTTTACGTGACAAAATTATTGCAGTTGAGACCAAAAATCACTATATCGGCTACCAAATGATGCAAGTGTCTGACTTTCTATTAGATTTATGACCCAATACTGTTGAGGTCCTGCACCAGTGGAACGCACATTACCCCAACACCCGCAATAAAGACACGAGACTTCGGCTTGGATGAAAATGGGCCACTTTATTAACTTCAACTGCAGCAGGGCAATAACACTAAACATCAATCGTGCGGGGCAATATGGGGGAAGCGGTCCTAGCCGCCTGCCTCCCCCTACGTTCTCATTGGGCGTACCACCTGGCTCGAGGCCCCAGCCGTCAATCGCCAGCTTAGGCCTTTCAACGCCACCCCCAAAGGGGGCAAGGCAGCCGGACTCCAGGCTAGCTGGCCGAGCCGCACCATCCTGTCAGTCCAGGCCAGGGGCTCGCCTGCCTGCCTCCTGGAGCTGGTCAGGCATCATGGGAGCTGTTCAGACTTACCCCTCACCCTGCTGCCTTGGATAGATACCGAGCCAAGTCCCTACCTACCCAGCCCCGCATGTACCCTGCCCACACCGGGAGTGACCAACCCAGGTTAGCCTAAACCGCACCGCCTGTTTGCCTGTCTGAGGTAGGCGAAAAAACGGCCAACCAATCAGGTCCAATCAGGCTGACCGCAAAAAATTCCTACCCGGCCCTAGAAAGTGACCAGCTAATCCCAGACTGGTTAATAGGGCGGGTGGGCAGGGTTGCCAGCCGGGAACGCTCTGAGCCTGGCCGGAGCACGCGCTCCGCTCCAGGGCTCTGGTTGCGTCTCCCCAGCTGCGGGAACCAATCGTGGCTCAAGCCTCAGCCTCTGTGCACGAGGCAGGGAGGGGGCAATTGGCTGCTAGCACCTGATTGGCGCTAACAGCTGTTCTGCCAGCACACACTGTCGCAAAAACACTGTAAAGCGCTTTGCCACAGTGCAAGGACCAGGTGTGCTGCTGGGAAGTCCAGAGCCTTCCTGTTGGCTCCAGTAGTCGCCCCTGGAGTAGTTAAGTCCAATGCAGGGGTAGGGGAGGGCAGGGAGGAGGTTGTACAGGGAGGGTAGAGGGTGGAAAGGGTGGAGGATAGATGGGGCAGGGGTGGGCCGATCGGGTCCAGGAGGGGAAGGGATTGGTAGCACTGGTGCAAACCATATCCAAACCCTCTTCCTCTCTGTCCCCATCTTCCTCTTCCAATCATGGGAATGGAAGAAGAAGGACCAGTAGAAGCAACTAGATGGACAGTAACAGGCACCCTCTGCCAACCTGCTGTCTGAGGCAACCACTTCTTGACCTCATGGATGGGCTGGGATGAATGGGATAGTGTCAATGACTTTGTGGAAAAGTCTTGAATTGATTCAAAGGAAGAGTGAGAAATGGTATCACATGGATGTTCTGGGAGGGAATGCCAGGAACATGAGACAACAAATGAGGAATTTATTTTCACATTTTTATACCATTCAAGGTGCTCAGAGGCAGTGTAGGCCTTCCTCTTCTTTTGTCCTCACAACAATGCTTTTGAGGGAGGTGAGGTTCAGAGACAGTGACTGGCCAAACAGCACCCAAGGAGCTTTGTGGCAGAGCAGGGATTTGAGCTGGAATCATCCAGGCCTAAGGCCAATTCCCAAGCCACTACACCATCCTGGCTCTCTATACAGTGACATTCAAAGGTGCCGGAACCATTAGAGTGGTAAAGGGTAGTATATTTGAAGGAGAAAAGGTCACAGGCAGAGATTGGTGAGACTCGAGATATTAAGGTGAGAAAGGGCTTGAAGGCAAAGACAGTATGAGAAGTGGTTGGAAGATGCTTAGGAAACTGGACAAGTCTGAGCAAGGCTAACTGCTTTCTGAGCACGTGGTTATGAAACTGGGTCTGGTTTGGAGCTAGCAGATGGTTATGGAAGAATTCTGCCGACAAATTTCCAGCCACCGGAGAACTCATACAGGGAGTCCTGTACTGTAAAACTGTACCACTGGAAATGGCCTTTAAAGAGCGCTCTATTTGCTTATTTCTGGCATTAACTTTAAGAACGACTGTGTGTTCCTTTGTGGAGCTGCAGCAAGAAATAACGTGCAAGGGGAGAACTCCTTGACACTGTAGCCTGGATCGGACGGCCCAGTCAGTCCTCACAAAGGGTCGACAACTCCCCCACCCACAGTCAATGTATTCTGAGCGGGAAATCAAATTGCAATAAAGTGGAGCATGCAATAAAGCAGTGTGTGTGTAGCACATAACCGCCGCATGATTGATTTCATGATATATAACTCCTTTCATTGTGAGCCATGGAACAGGTAGAGGCATGGTAGACTAATTGGGTTTATATATACAGCTGTAAGGCTAGACACTGCATCATTCTTTTCAGAAACCCATGACTCTAGGCATGTGGAACTCGTTGCCATGGCAACAATAAAGCCACTCTGCAGCGGAGCTTGAACTAAGAAACTCTGCTTTGTCTCCATCACTTCCTGTTCTGGTCCTGGTTTTCCGAGCTATCTGGGCCAGGTGCTGAAGCCATATGAATGAGCTATTGAGGAAGGCTACAGCAAGTAAAATAGCTGAAGCACACTAAGCTCAGAGCTTCTCGCTGCCATGCGCTTTGCTGTCAGGATTGACCATCCACACTATTAGAACAGTTTAGTGCTGTAGCAAAACCTGGCACCACTGCTAGCTAGCTGGGGTGCTGAAGGAAGCGAGTGGTTCAAGCTAGCGCTCTGCACATTGCTGGCGATCTCCTTTCCTTCATGGTTCAGGGTTCAGTGTCTATGGTTCAGTCTGTGTCAGTGTCTCACATGGTCAACATGTGGTGGAGCACTATCATGGCTGTGTGTCTATCAACGGTGACTGTTTGGCACGCATGAACCTTGGCACTCATGGTTCGGTGCCAGTAATCCTGTTTTGTGGGGGTACATTGATCCAAGAATATTTGTGTCCTAGATGACTGTGTCCCAGTCAAAGGCATTCTGGTCATTAGTGCCCCTGGACATTTGCATCCAATTTTTTTACATCCTGGTTATTTGTGTCCCCACTGTGACTGGGCAACAAACAAACTATAAATGGACAACAAACTTAATTTTTTATATCCTAAGCCTCTTATCTCAGCTCTAATCCTATCTTTGTGTTGGGTACACACACACACACGCACACACACACACACACACACACACACACACACACACAAGGCAGAAATGTCAAGGGATTTGCCTAGGACACAGTTGTCCAGGATGTAATGGTCTTGTCACTTGATCCAAGCACTCATCCCTGGAACTCTTTACATAGAGCTCTTTATATAGATAAGGGTACCATCATGATTGCAGCTGTATCCATTCCCACCTGACTTCTGCAAAACCTTGCACCTTGCAACTATGGCCTGACTCAAATGATCCCACAAACCTTGGTCTGAGGTTTGTGAATGTGAGCCTAAGTAGTTCATAAGAACATAAGAACATAAGAACAGCCCCAACAACCCTTAGCTTGTCAGGGTGCCATGAAATGAAAAATGTTGAAAATCTCTGACCTAGACCATGTCTCTGCTCCAGTGCACCTATTCCCACCTAGTATGCCTTGCAGAGTAGATCCCAGATCCCTGCATAAGTATGCTCTAAAGGAAGGCCTTAACCACATTGCACTACCAAAACCAGTACAAAGCGCCACCAAAGTACTGTAGATCATTCAGTATGATCTCCAAGTTTTTCAGTAGCTTAGGTCCCCTTAATCATGCATCCTGGTGGGAATCACAGTGTAAGCTCTGAAAGAAAATGTGGCAGCATACTTGGGGTCTATTTTTGTTCAGAGTAAACAGATTACAATCTTGGGAAATGTTTTGCTGCCCTTGGCAGTGGCAGTAGCAATGAGAGTAAATGGGAAGAATCTTAAGGGGAATTTTCCATTGAATCTGATACTGAATTGCCAAGAAAATGTCCAGTTGCTTCTTCCTCTTCTCCTCAATTTATTTCTTTAAGAACATAAGAAGAGCCCCACTAGATCAGGCCAAAGGCCCATCTAGTTCAGCTTCCTTTATCTCACAGTGTCCCACCAAATGCTTCAGGGAACACACTAGACAACAGACTCAACCTGCGTCCTGGTGCCCTCCCCTGGATCTGGCAATCAGAGTCAGCCTACCTCTACCTTGCACATGCCTACCATGACTTGTAACCCATGATAAACTTCTCCTCCAGAAATTTGTCTAATCCCCTCTTAAAGGCATCTAGGCAAGATGCCTTCACTACCTGTGGCAAGGAGTTCCACAGACTAAGGTAATTTAGCATTACCTTGTATAGCTTATACAGCATAACCATCCAGTAGCATAGCTAGAGGGGGGGAAATGGTAAATACTGCAGCAGGTGTCACAACACGCTGTGTGAGTGGCCCCTCCCACTCACCCTCCCACTGCACAGCAATGTGCTTGTGCTCCCTGAACCAAACAGCATCTCCTGTGCATTGCCACGGCTGCCCGGAATGGCTCCAACGACAAGTTGGAGGGGCTGCTTGTATGGCATACTGCGGCACCCCCTGCAGTATTTACTGGTTTGTCCCCCTCCAGCTACACTGCTGTGATAACCATCTTTCTTTAGCATAACCTTTCCTGAACAGCTAATGCTCACCTTTCTGAGGCCTGCACAATGGTGCTCACCAATGCACCATTCCCGTCACGTTCAGTGGCCTACCAGTGACAGTCAACCCTGACTCAGTTTTACTGTCCCAGACTGGCAGGGAGCTTATCATGTTCCTGGCTGTTCCACAGTGCTGGTTGGCAACATTAGAATTTGTGGTTATTGCACTGCTGCCCTAATCTCTCCTCGCTATATAGAACAAGACATGAAAAGCTCATGTCAACCGCACTGCATGTAAAAATGGATTTCACAGTGTTTTGTGGTACCCATTTAATCCATGTGCCTTTCAAGTGTTAAAAGAAGCAAGTTCTGTTAATTACTTAGATATTCATCTCATAATAAAAATATAGTTAATGAGACATCAGAAAAATGGGAAAACTGCATAATTTGCTTTATTGCAGTATACTTGTTTCTATAAAGATGAAGAAAAGATCAGTCACTATCTTTATACTGTTGTTTCCCAGCTATCTCTCTGTGCTCAGGTGACAATCATTTTCCTATCTTCAATAAATTTTACCCTCTAGTAATGCATTGTTTTTATAATTTGAAACAAAGGAGGAATTGTGTTTGGATGATATGAGAAAAATGTATTTTATAATATTTTGGATTTCCATGTCTGAGCCATTAAGAGAAGTGGTTGAAATATCTGCTTTTCAATTGATTAAAAAGAATTGATCTAACAGCACAAATCTGATGCATATCTAAGTCCCATTTACTCTCATTGTTAAAAGAATATGCATAGTAGTTTGTTAAAAGTACAGGTCTTTAACATTTCCCCAAATGCAGTCACATACCATGGTAGCATCAAGTCTAATGCATTAAAAATAAAATATTGAAATGAATGGGGACCAATCTGAAATTGGCTCACGACCCACGTAGTTTGAGAAACACTGCCCTACTGAATTCAATGTGAATATACCTGTATATTCACATATACCAGTTGGAAGCAGCTCTCCAGGATTTCAGACAGGAGACTTTTCCAGCCCTACCCAGTGGCATAGCTAGAAGGGTGCAAAACGTTTGGTCTTTCATGGCGCCTGACCATGTTGTGTAAGTGGCACCTCCCCCTCATCGCCAGAGCTGGTCGGGGCAATGAAAACAATGCAGAGGAGTGGGGAGGGGAGGGGGAGGACACTGTGAAAGCATTTTGCACCCCTCTAGCTAACCCGCTGGCCTGACCTGGGACCTTCTGTATGTCAGGCAGGTGCTCTGCCAATGAGCTACAGCCCCTCCTCTAATCATAATGTGATCTGTGCCTTATGAAAAGGCATGGGCACAGCCTGGCGGCATGCAGTGTGCTCAGCCTAGGTGCTAAGCAGAACTGTTGCTCAACACACAGAAACTGGGGGCAGGTGCAGTCCTCTTCCTCTTCTCCCAACATTGGTCATCCCCATATTGAATTATATGCATACATTTTTAGGGATAGGAATAAAGACTGAAAGTAGGGTTGATGCCTTGTTTTTTTTCCTGGCAGAAACTCTGTCCCTGAACAACAGGTGCAACTTTCTCCATATAATGCTCCACGCATACAGCTATACAAGCAGGGGGTCCTCTGTATATATTTCCGTGAACGTACAGGGGCAGGGGGTGAAGCCTGCCACTGAGAAGCCATTGCCACGTGCATTCATCATCTCTGTATGAACTCCTGAAAATGGCTAGGGTGTATAAATAAATATCGAAGATGCAATCCTATGAACTCTCACCACTGAATGCAGTGATAGTTACTTTTGAGTAGACATGCTTCAGAATGGAGCATTCTCAGGGCACATCAGATGAGATTGATGAATCTCAGGGCACATCAGCCTACTGATAAACACTACAGGTATGTATAGAGGTGGGAGAAAAGAGTGATGATGAAATAAAAACACTTCACTTACTGTACTTATCATTTTTGTAAAACACACATACACACACAAGCACCCAAAATCTAAGAAAAAAATAAAACTTTGGTTTTTATTTATTACTGAATGGGGGAATGCATACATAATGACGTGGCTGCATATGCGGAATGATACCACCTGTATAACCTACCTAGTACACTTTTAAAGTGATTATAATTTATAATTATAATGTAAATTTTGAACTAAAGCACATAATACTGCTTTCTGCACTTCTAACTTTTGGAAAACACCAAAATATGGGGAAAAAAATAAAACCATTTTCTCCCACCTCTAAGTATGTGTCACTTAATGATGGTAATATGTTCTGTGAAACCCATCGGGTGCATTTGTTGTTGTCCGAACAACATAGAGTTGCAACTGGATAGTGCCCCAGAATGCCTTGTGGAGGAAAATGGTGGATCCAGTGACAGTCATGGATGCCAGAACTTATCCCCTTTATTCTACCTGTTCCATCCCTGGCTCTATTTGGACTTGAGCCAACAAGATGGCTGGCATAGGTCCGAGAAGACTCACAGGCAATTGGGCAGCCTACCAGGGAATACGAAAAAATTATGTTGCTTACCTCTTGCAGCTGTTGAATCACTCCCCCCCATACCATGCATTTCATGCTCCACTGGTGCAACTGCATGCTATAGCGTGGTGAAGGATAGGATTGGACAGTTAATTCAGTAGTAATCTGAAATCCTGAGTAATAAATTCAAAATTCTGTAACTAAGAAAGAAAAAAAAATGATATATTTATGATCTCTTTAATGATAATAGATTCATAATTTTCCTTGCTATGTTTGCATAGGGTATCTTAAATCTGAAGACAAAATGGAAGAATGGGTTGCCTTTCTGTTTTATACAGTAGTCTTATGCATAAAATGTAGTTTTATGATCTTTCTTGGTCAATAACAAATCCAGGAATTTTACACGTCCCTTTTTACTATTCTTCATATTCGGGTTGAGTTATTCAGATGGCACTCACACTTAAAAACAAATACTGCGGTAAATCTCCTTGTAACAATGAATGACAAGCTTTTCGAATGCCAGTTTGCCATCTAGAGATTCATGTCCACTGCAAACAGCTTTAAAAAAAACAAAAAAACCCAACCAACAAATCCAGAGATGTGACAAATTCTAGGTGGGGTCTGAATGAGATAAGCCAGTTTCTCCAGACTCCTTCAGAGAGTTTTCAAAATATTTTCCATGCTGAAGCCATAAAGCTTCAATCCTATACACACTTTCCTGGGAATAAGCCCCACTGAAAACAGGGAACGTAATTCTGAGTAAACATGCATAGGATTGCATCATAAGTATATTGTCTAGATTTTTAAATTAACATTTTGATTGCGCAGTTGAAAAATGTGCTGGTCCAGAATATGTCATTTTTCACCTGTCAGATACTCGTATATTTTATTCTGCATAGAAGCCTTTACAGTTACTCTATTTTAAAACAGTTACACCCAGGGACAGCTGAGTCAATTGGGCTCCCTGCTGTCTCTGTCATCTCTCCCACCACCACCCCAAACCTGAATTCTTCTTCCACAAAGACTCTTGAAACAAAGCAGGAAATGTAAAGCATTCTGGGATTGCTCCTAAAGTGTGCTACATTACCTCTTGTGTTCAAAGATCTTGCTCCTTCTGGGCTCTTTTAAAATGCCTGGTGAAGGAAGGTGAGAGAGCCTGATCACTACACTCCGAGGATCGGAACCCACCAATCTCACTCCTTCCTCCATGCAGGCTTTTTACAAAAGGGCTTGCTGAGAACACCTTGAACTGGACCCAGAAACAAATGGGCAGCCAGTGTAGTTGCTGAAACAGCAGCTCAACAGAATTAAACCACCTCACTCCAGCGACCACTTCTGCACTAATTGCAGCTTCTGAACCGTCTTCGAGGGCCAGCCCCACGTACATCATGTTACAGTAATCCCGTTTTGAATTCACTAAGGCTTGGACCACTGTGGTCAGGTCTGATCAACTCAGGCATGGCCACAGCTGGTGCACCAGCCAGAGCTAGGCAGATGCACCCTTAGCCACTACTGCCACCTGCCTCTCCAGGGAGACCTATGATTCCAAGAGCACTCCCAAAGTGTGCACCTGTTTCTGCAGGGGGAGTGCAATCCCATTCAGAGTGGGACAATGACTCTGATCCTGCATACAGGATTTTCTACCAAGAGGGCCTCTCTCTTTTCTGAATTCGGTCTCAGTCTATTGGCCTTCATTCAGCTCCAACCACCCCCGGTCAGTGCTCCAAGACTTCCACAGCTTCACCGGAACAAGGTGGTAAAGAAAGACAGAGTTAGGTGTCATCAGCATATTGTTGACACCCCACTACAAATCCCTGGATGGTCTCCCCCAACGGTTTCATGTAGATGTGAAAAAATAGGTGCTCCCCAGCATCACCCTCTAGAACTTCTCAGTCAAGAAAAAGTGGAACCACCACAAAGCCGTGCCCCCAAGCCCCAACTCAGCCAGCTAACCCAGAAGGATACAATGGTTGATGGTACTGGAAACCACTGAGGGGTCCAACAGGACCAGCAGGGAGACACACACACGCACACGTCTAGTCCCCAGCACATCCAGCAGGGTATCTCTTATAAGCTGATCTTGTGTGGGTTTTTTCATAGCTAAAAGTCATATGTTAACCAATATAGTTTGCCCATGGGGCAAATGGCATATTTGGGTGTGTGCATTTGATTTCTGTCAGGAAAATGTCATGAGATATATGACCACGCAGAGGCCCAGATCCTATAGTTGCTTTTAGCTATGAACCTTCCTCCAAACACACAAAAGACATCCAGTCGCAGAGCTCCCATCATCTCATCTAGTTGGACCCTGATGTTAGAGCCCTTGTGTCATCTTCTAAGGCTAAACAAATGGAAAGTACTGATTCCTTGAAATACCTATGCACGCAAATTCCACTTGAAACAATGGGGCAATGTGCGCGCAAACTTTTTAATGGCTCCCAGCCAGAGTGCTGATACAAAAGGTTATTCATCTAACTCTAAGCTCATTTTGCAATCTCTCCCCTAACCCACAAGGAAAAGCCTGGCTGGTGCAGCAGAATAAACACATAGAGAAATTGCGTTTAAATCAATAATAATGCAGAGAATTGGTTTTCTATATATAAAGATAGAGCTAAAGATAAAGCATTTTAAAATTAAATTGTCTGCATGGCAGAAGATAAGATATAATTATTTGGCATGAAAGAGAACTAAAACTATTAAATGCATTTTTTTTTCGTACACACCGCCTCTCTTACTGAGAAAAAATCTATATTAAAACACATATGAAACTATTAGAAGGATGAAATTAGAGAAAATAGTATTGTTTTTATACCTCAACACCGTGTACTGACAATACCCCACTGTCATTTAATTAAATTTAGATTAAAATTTTACCAGCCCCAGAATACAGAAGATAATTGTCTATTCTCTCATTGCAGCAAATCACCCACATTTCATATATATTTGAACAAGCATTTTATAAAGTGCTACGGATAATTTTATTTGCACAGGACACGTTTTGCCGAGTTAAAATGTTTAGATTTTCAGTGCAGCCCAGGAGAACTGTGTGCCGTCCCCCTTCTTCTTGCAGACAATGGAAACGGCACTTTTTGATATTCAGAAATGTTGCTGATAAAGCTTAGTGTGAAACAGCAGAACAATAAATGCAATTCTTAATGTGGAACTATGTTTTCTTCCAGTTAGTTATTGCATAACATTAAGATTTGCGCTGACTTGCAAAATGTTTTAACAGGTTGTTTAATGGCTCCATTTTAGATTTGCTGTACCAGCAAATAAATACTTAGAAATGGTCATTCCACCCCTTGCACTAACAGAATGTCACTGACAGTTATATTTTCCTAGCCTTCTGATGCCTTTCCACTGATGCAAATGTGAGGAGTTAATATGCAAAGATAATGAATACATTTGACTCTGTATTCACCTAAGAGTTCCATTTTCCACTCTCCAGACCTCGATTGAGTCTGCATACCATTAAGCTTGCGCCGCCAGCTTTTCCATACTTAGCAGAATATCTGCATCAGAATCTTTTAAGTTCAGTGGCTGCTTTGCCCATGGAGAACAGCCTCCATTTTGCACATTTTCCATTGTAAACTTGAGAGTTGCTTTTGATGTGAAAGAGATGTGAAGGAGGTTCAGGAAGACTAGAAGAGCAGCTTCTCCATGCGTCCTCTCACCAGACTTCTGGGTTCAAAACAAAAGCCCTTCTCAGATAATATAGCCTGCAGACGCAGCACAGTGGATGGGGGTTATCAGTGCCTGCTTAAGACCTCCCAACACCTGAGGCTGCAAGTCAAATGCTGCCCCACTTACCCAAAGATGAGCCAGCCTCTGTTCCTCCTACACGTCAAAGTTCTATCTCAGCCCTCTCCTCCCCTCCACTTTTCCTCATCCTCTGTGTTCCCCTCTTCCTTTTCCAGTTCAGGGACTTGAAGGATGAGGAGGAGCAATGGCATGTAGAGATGAACCCCACACTAATCTGCTACCTGAGGCAATGGCTTCAGTTGGCCACAGGCATGTACTGTACTGCTGAGCTACAGCCCTGTCCTCAATCACATAGTCCCAGTCTACAAATCCTGGTTTTCAGACCTTGAATATGGGAAAGAGGCCTAAAGTCAACACCTTTAACCCAATATAAAATAAGGACTTTTCTAACTATTAATAACCAAATTGTTATCTATTCTAAAGCCAAGGACTCTTTCGCAACACTAAGGGCTGTTTCAGCCATGAATTTGCCATGCTGTACTTCCAAGGGCTTGACGTTCTTCATATGCATACCAAACCCATGGACATTGGCATGGCAAAGACACATATGAAACCAGGCATCTTTGCATTAGGTCTTCATGCAACACTGAATTTTGGAACAATTTTGTAGTTTGTCAAGGGTGACCTGGGAAAGGACAGAGGTAAGTGGTAAAATGTCTACTTTGAAGGTAGAATTTTCAGGCCAAACCTCCTTCAAGTAACAGGGCTGGAAAATAGATAGCTGGAAAACTGCATTCAGTATGAGTTTGAAGATAGATGGGTTCATCAGTAATTTGACTCAGTACCCAACTATTCCTCTTTTGGTCCAATCCTAACCCTTCCTAACGCCAGCGGAGCATGCACCCTGCAGGCACAAGTTGTCACAAAAGTGCTGTGAAGCACTGTGCAACCGAGCACCATCTTGGAGCACTGACAGGAAGACCAGAGCATTCCTACTGACGCTGGCATGTGGAGCTATGCCTACCAGAGTAGGTAAGATTGGTACAGTGGTGAGGTAGGGCAGGGAGGGGTGTAATGGAGTAGGGGAGATCAGCGACAGGGGCAGGGGGGTGGCTCAGACCTGGAAGGGAACCAGAATCGGTGGTGCCAGCACACACCGAATCCTATCCCCCTCCCTGGGCCTCATTCACAACATGGATCAATGTGGACCTGCACCAGTTATATTCACCTGGGTAGAACTGAACTGTTTATATGTCAGTAGCTGCTTTGGAACATTTGTGTGTAGGTCAATGTTTGATTCACTCCATTCAGGTCAGAATAAAACTTGATAAGGTTTCACTCTGCCAGCTATATTGTCCTCCATCCATGTTGAATGCAGATGAAATTTAAAAAGACATGCTCTTTTGGCCAAGTCAACAGTGTTGATGCCAGTCTTTCTATGCCAGTCTTTCAATAGTCACTGCTCTTAAACAACTGCACTCTTGAGTACTATATTGTTTGGAAGCTAGTTTTTATTCTCTGCCTGCTAGTAGTGGTGTCTTTTAAAGACTCTCCTGCAAAGAATAATTGATAAATGCAGGACTGGTTATCTGCAACTCGCACACATACTCTCTATACAAAGCTGTGCGCAAATGGTGTGATTTGCTTGCGACTGTTTAGACAACTCTTTCTTCCAAAGAGGTCTGCAATTTATTAATTGCTTTCCTTTATGCACCTTTAAATGGTTTCATGTAACCTGCCATCTTGACAGCCTCCTTAAATTGCTTGACTGTGTTCCTATTATTACAGTGGGTTGTGGTAGGAACCAAGAATTTTTCCATTGGCTTTTTCTTTAGGTGTGTTCTTATTTAGTCTTGTTCTACTAGCTGGGGGATAGATGCAAAAGTGATGAGAGTTTGGTTTAGCCTCCGTCTTTATTATCTGATACCCACAAGAAAACAAAGCTTTGATCTATTTCCTTAGAAAGATAATCCCGGTGATTATGTGGCAGTGTATTCGGTAGTAGCTATAGGGATATACATCTTTAATCTCTTGGTGTTGAATACTTAATCCAGTAAGGATTCTTGGCAAGGAGATTTAAAGAGGAACAAAATAATTAAACTCTTCACAGGCATTGTTTTCAGGAATGTAAATCTCTGGTAGGTTTACCCTTGCTGGGGCTCCCATATAGCAGGGTTTGTAATGGGATACTTTTCAGAAAGCAACCAATGAATGTGCGCCTTCCAAAGGGAACTAGCAGAGAATGGATTTGTTTTCATTGTTGCTAATAATCAAATGCATACAAAGTCTAGTTTTTACACAGTAGAAGCCTAAAGAATTGTTTTCTGATACAGTAACTTCAACAGTCAGATAGTTTTCGTGACGTTCAACCAGTAATCCTTTCCAAAGGCCATATTCATGATAGAGTCCCATAAGACCTATACAGAGACTTCCATAACTAGTGGGGCAGCGAGTCCCCAATTCATAATAGGGATTCAAGACTGGTTTCAACAGTGGCCCTTAAAATGCTGTTGACATAACAAAGCATCCACGTTCTGCATGCAGAATGGACAATTTCCCTCATTTACTGCATGTCCTTTTTGGTGATGAGAAGAAAAGTTCCATGTCTTGTCTTAGGCCTCTGCACATGAACAGGTTTCCATGTGGAATTTTAAGTGGCTACTACCCTGTGATTTGTTTGGGTGTATTGGATTGGCCCTTCCTTACCAGCAGTGGAAATCCGGCAGTTTTCTGCATGATTGATTAAGAGGATATGTTCTGTTTGGTTTCTTAATAAACTTTCCAATCAATCTGTGAAACCACTACCCAATTGATTACACCAGTGTTCTTCAATCTTTTTCATGCAATGACCCCAATAAATATATGAGACTGGGATCCCACCATTGATCCCATCCCCTTCCAGGACCCTATCTGCCTGACCCTATGGCCATCCACTCCCCTCCCTTGTAACACCTTCCCACCACTGTGCACTATAACCAAATATTCTTATTAGAGAGTACAAAAAAAGTTAGCCTGAAGCCTGGCGCTAGTGAACGCTATTTTAGCACAATTGCTAAGAACCTGAGCAGGACTAGGATACAAAATCCTGGTATCTGAAGGGGTATACCAGATGCACCCCCTTTTTCCTGGTTGTGCTCTCGTCCAGTGATCTTCAACCTGTTTCATTCCTGTAAATTGTCATGACCCCACAACTGAGACTTTGTGATCCCTTTGATGAACTGAGGCACTTTTTCAAGTGGGTGCTCCTTTTTTTTTTTTTTTTTTTTTTTTTTTTTTTTTTTTTAAGCAGGGGGAGAGTAATTGGCCCACCTCACCCCAGCACTGTCTGTTCTAGTGGCTGTCTGCTGGTATTCATTTGCATCATTTTAGATTGTGAGCCCTTTTGGGACAGGGAGCCATTTAGTTATTTGATTTTTCCCTGTAAACCGCTTTGTGAACTTTTAGTTGAAAAGCGGTATATAAATACTGTTAATAATAATAATTAATAATAATCCCATTGGGGTAATGACCCCAAGGTTGAAGAACACTGGATTACACAAAACAAATCAACACTGGTTCTAAGTATTGATAAACTAAAGCCAATAATTTTCTGAAAGGGTAAAACCATTTTGCAAAGGAGCCTCTGCTTCTGTAACATGACAAAGGGGCCTATAAGTAAAGATCATTCCCCCCCCCCTCTCCTTATTATGAACAGTCAGCTAATCCAGTCTGGGATGCATTTGCACCATGAGCTGAATGGGCTGGCATGTAAGTTCAGTTGGGTTCATCAATAGATGCCTAGTAAATAGATCAACTCTTATTGATTTGGTCAAATGCCATTTATGAAATCTTCTAAACGTGGTTCAATTTGTCATCTGGACATGTTTGGAACCATCCAATAGTATGTCAAGGTGAATCTGAGAGAAAAGGTGAACGTATATTGTTGGGTGTGCGCGCACATTTAAATCAGAGATATTATAATGAAAGTTGAACTTTCTAACCAGAAATTACCTCCATGATGTCAGATAAGGATAGTTTGATGGGAAACCTAGGTACATCCCCTGGTGTTCCAAGATCAAAGAAAGTTGGAATATAAAACTGATTCTAAAATTACACTTGCCACACAGTCAATCTGCTAGAAACAAAATATCAGTCTTAGAGGTTCTTAAAATGTTGTTCACTCATCACTCATCTCTCAGTGCAATGCATTCTTCCTCCTTGTAGATGTACCAATGCAAAGAATTGGAAAGATATAAAATGGTCTGCTCTTCACAGATCTTTGGAGACTGCAGTGTTGAATGCAAGGAGCATTTAATTGAGCTGAATTAGAGACTAACAGCCCAATCCTATATCTACTCAAAAGTAAGTCTCATTAAAGTCAATGGGGCTTACCCCCAGGAAAGTGAGGATAGGATTGGGCTGTAACAACATTACATGACTGTGAGGTTGTTGTGGAGTTTATCTGAAATACAAAAGTGCCTGGAGACCCTTCTGGTGTTCTCAACTCCAAAAGACCCTCTGGGAGGTAGCCGTCTGCAGAGAACAGGAGATTGCCTCAGTCTGTTCAGCATCTGCAAACTCCTCAGTAAAGTTCTTTTTAACACCTGTCTCCAGTGCTTATTGCACCCTGTCTGAGCATAAATCGTAAATCAAACCAGACTGACTCTGAGCTGGGGCATGGATTTACTAGAAAGGTTCATAAACTTCTTTAACGATTCCAGGGTGAGTTTCACCTCGGACCTATGCCTCATATGAATACCATGCAAACCCTGATCATAATCTTGCCATGTGAATTTAAGAATTCCCTACTCTTCTTAGAAAGTAGGATTGCAATGGCTAATTGTTTTGACTTCCTGGGCTACATGACATAGCAGGTTTTTTTAGCTGCTGAGTCATGTTCTGGAAGGTTGGCTATTACATAACACATGCAATCCGCTGGGAATGCTGCCTTTTTTCTTAGCCCCATTGCAGTGAACATGAGTTTCACACAGCTATGATCTTTTAGCAATTCTTATTCATTTTGGCTTTGTGCAGATGCCATTCACAGTGGCTTTCAACCAATATTTGAAATGTCAGCAACCTTAGGCAGTTCGCCCTGCCAAAGATTAACGTCCCAATCCTATGCTTTGCAACACTGCTGGTGCTACAGTTGCTGAGCTGGCACTAGCCTACACAAAAGTGCTGTAAAGCGCTTTTGGATGACTCAAGAGTAAGGTACTCCAATGGTATGGTCTGCATTGTCCTGCCGGCACTGAATCTGGAGCTGTGGCCACCAGCGCAGGTAAGAGCTGCCCTATATGGGGGTAAGAGCTGCCCCCAGCAGGGCTGGGGGAAGGTGAGAGGAGGTGTTTCTAGGCGGGGGAGGGTGGAGAGGTGGTTGATGAGGTCCAGGAAAGGGTAGGATTGGCAGAAGAGGTCTCCACCATATCCTATTCCCCTCTCAAGCTTTTTCCTCCAACATGGGACTTTTCGAGTTGTGACAGCAATTTCACTGGTGTAGATACGAGTAGCCATATTGGGCAGGCTGGGGAAAAGAGGCAGGGGAATCTCTAGAATAGCTTCAGTCTAACTTGACAACTCTAACTTTAGAAGAAGTTAATTAAAGGAATTATAACTCCCACTGTCATAGAATGACACAGCAAATATAGAATGACTCCAGCTGACATGGAACGACACAGCAAAGCAGGTGGTTACCAACAGGTGGTAATCACAAGCACCCATTGTGAACACACTGCCAGACTGCAGTTACTAAAGATGCCATAAGAGACATCATAATTTGGTGATACCCCGTCTGGGAAAAGTTCTGATTATCTCAAAAACTACTTGATGACCTGGCAATCAGTTCTAAGAAAGCCATAATGCCATTGTTGCAATTTAGTGGTTTATCAAGCCTTATTGCTGCAGCTATGGTGGCTTCCTTTCATCATGGATACCCTCCCTCCTGCATGAAAGAAATGGTAACTCATGAGTGCGAAGAAGAATGATGCTTGCTAGTCAGGCATAAAGTCCTGCCAGGAGTTGACAGCGTTGGTGGTAGACCACCAGGGCTGCAGCAATGTCAGAACATTTCTGGGTATTTGTAGCCTCTCGAAGGAAGCTGTATTTCTTCACTGGCTCTCTGACTATTTTGTAACACAAATGTGCAAAAATATGGATAGCTCCGAATGTCCTCAATGTTGTTTTTTTTTCCTTCTGTGTTTGTTACTTTTTTTATTCTGAAAGTTTCCTTTACACATTTCTAGACACCCCCCCCCCCAAAAAAAAAAAAAAAAATGAAGCGGAAACTTTGATGCAGTCAGTCTGAGTATGGCTGAACTTAAAAAAAAATCCCACAAAACACTTGGAAAGTAAAATAGAGAATTGAGAATGGGATTTTTTAAACTTTTTTTTTAGCTGTGCAGAAGAAAGCAATTTAATAACTCTGCTTGCTGGCAAACTCCCAGCGGCACAAATGGTTTGCAGCTGGTTTATAATAAGTCTAAACCTCTGGTCAATTAATTGTTATTAATTTTGGTCATGCTTTACGAATAGCATGAATCACCAGCATCAGAATTTGTTCAGTCCGACAGTCGTAACGCTATCATGGTAAAGGAGTGAGACAATGTATGGAATAGCAGGGTGACGTCGAAAATGGGCACTGGCAATTGACTCAGGTCTCGGATCCAGACGGTGCAGTCTGGGGCCTAAATTTGCAACTCTAATAATAGCTTAATTTGAAATGATGTTGGCTTTATAGGAAGAATTAAAAATAAATCAGAGCTCTTGCAGGTCTCCCGCTCAGGCCTGATGCATGAAGGAAAACGTTTGTCTTCATTGTTCTCACTGGAGCTGTATCCAATCTAATCCTGAATAGCATAATTTAACTGACAATGGCTTGACTACTTCCCTTGGTAGTTATATCCAATGCCAAATTGCTGTAAGTGTGGAGAAATTTTCTCTCACATCAAAGCTGAGTGTTTTTAGTTGTAGCTCATTACTCTTTCTCTTAAGATTCTAGCTAATGGGCCCGTTTTCTTTCCTCCCTGAATCCTGCTCAGAGAAATGAACTCGATGCCAGGGTTTTCTCAGGGTGGAATTCTCTGGCCATTGACCAGGGATAACCACTGTGTTGTTTTTTTTTCCCCCTCCACTTTACTGCCCCTTCGACAATCTTAACTGCAGATATAACTACCGTGTTGGGGATGTCGGGTCCGCCTGAAATGGGGCAGCTTTTCTTTGATGGAAACAAAGTTAGATTATGCTACCCACAAGCCTGTCAAGGTCAGAGCACACACATTGTGAGGTACACTGAAAAGCAAACAATAGCCTATTGTGATCATTCTTCAAGGGACAAGGTAGCCTCCCTGAGGAGACTGTGGGGACATTCTCAGCATAGTATTTCAGCATCTTGAGTAGCAGAATGCTATACAGACACCAGCTGGTGAAAGCCAATGTTACAACCCCTTAACTATTCAGGGCCTTTTTGCTTTTCTGGTTCAGTGGCAAGTTCAAGTTGATCTGTGCAAGTGGATCAGGCCTGGCTAGGGGGTTAGGATATGGTGTGTGTTAGTGATGCTGATCCCCCTTCCTTCCAGGCCTGATCCATCTACTCCACCCCATCTCTTCCCTGCTCCACCTTTCTTCCTGCCTTCCCCCACTCTGTGCCAGACTTACCTGGTCCAGTAGGCCTCACGACAACCACCAGCATGCTTTATGGTGCTTTTGCAACAGCACATGCCAGCATAGGATTGAGCTGTATGACTGTTTTCACAATGCTTGATGTTTGAATATTTGCATCTGTCTTGTCCAGAAACAGAATAAAAGGCTGCTTAGAGGTCTGCCTTGTTTATCTGGAGGTTTGGGACCCACAGATATAATTAACTGTGGGTTCTAAACCCATGGAGAAGGGTCTTACCCAAGCTCCCAGACACTACCAGGAGCACCTTCCAGTCACATCCAGGAGGCTTTCTGAGGTCCAGAAGAATGCAGACTTTCCAGGCTTCAGAAAGGACCCCAGAGGTGTTATTTCCAGTTTTTTTTTAAAAATCCCGTTCTGACACCTCTGGACGCAACCAGAAGATGCTTTGGGTGCATCCAGAAGATTGAGTGCCCAGACCCATGGATTCACTTATCCATGGGTTTCAGTATCTGTGGGGGTTCCAGGAACTCCCCACCCCGCAGATTCCAAGGGCCAACTGTAGTGTATATTTAATTTGAAAATTACCTTACATTAATGACGTACACAAGTGATGCATTCCAGGCTGAAAACATTCTTGGTGCCACACGTGGAGCCTCCCTAAAAGACCGGAAGAGTGTTAATCTTCACCTACTGCTGTGAGTTGAGGAAGCCTGATGTCTTTTTTTGCACATCTAAAGCAATAATAAGAAATGCATTCGTGCAATGGTGTGCCAAAACCCAAGTCCAGAGATGTACATGACTATGTTCTGGGAGCCAACACATGTAGGATTTCCCATTGTTTTCTATGCACTCAAATATTTGTGTGAATGGACATTCACAGTGTTCAAAATCAGCAAAGATATCCAAAAACGGTCATGAATTAGCCCTCACAGCCCAATCCTGAGCTACCCTGGCACCCAGAAAAGCAGGAGTGCCGAAATGGCCACCACTGCATCCTGTGGGGCCGGGACAGCTGCCGGAGTCTCCTCAGGGTAAGTGAAAAGTTGTTCCTTTACAGACGCAGTGGCCCCAATGGATCTCCTCAGAGCTGCACTAGTTATTTTGCTGGTGCAAAACCTAGCAGGCCCATGTTGAACTTTCAGGCCATGGAAGGGCATAGGATTTGGCGGCAGTCTGCCGCTCTCTCCACCCCTCCCAGTTCTGATCCTCTCTCTGCCTCCCACGCAGTTCTCCCTGCCTTCCTTTCACCCCAAAAGGGCTCACCACTGGCTGACAGTTCCACTTACTGCTAGCCACTCCTGGGTCAAGTCTTCTTGGAGTAGAGTCCCAGCTGCGATTGGTGCAGACCTTGGTGGCGGTACCATGTCTTTTCTGCTGGCACAGTAGTGCCTTGCAGCACTTTTGCAACAACTGGTGTCAGTGGTGCTGGTGGAGCGCCAGCACAGTGGCCTATTGGATTGGGCGCTTAAGATACCAAATGGGTATGGGCTATCAGAAAGATGCTTAAATAACAAGAGAGGCCACTCTTCTCTGGCAAGACCTTCCGTATTGGGGATTAAATAAACCCCCAAAGGGGTTGACTTCGCTTTCTGAGCTCAAATACCCCATGACATTTTGTGAATGTTTTACTGCCATAGCTATGGGAGAAGTGTGGAGTTCCAAATGCAAAAAAAAAAAAAAAAAAAGTAGTTTACATTTTTCCATGGGGTAGGATGTTAATGCTTTTGAAAAACAGCAGCACAGCCATTTTCCAGAACTCAGTATGTGAATATATTCTTCAATCCAAAGACCACACACTAATACGCAGTGCCTGATGGTAGCAAGGGAAAATTACACTTAAGCTCATCACCCAACCAATAAATCTTACTTCAGATTAAATTGTTAAAGACATGTCACGTAATTGTGCACGAACTGGGAAAAGTGCCATACGTCTGAGAGATCTTCTGAGAAGGAATAAGGAGAAGGGCATAGTAGTAGTCCAATCCTAGACCTCAAAAATGCCAATCTGAAGAGTATGGTGTATATATGCTCTTAAATGTTGGCACAACTGCAGCTGCACTGTTGGCAATGAAGTTCCACTGTCATAGTCCCGGGGCTGCTGGCCGAGTGCAATGCCAATTTAACTTCACCATAACTACAGTTGGCGTAGACCCCAAACAGCGTGAAGGTGAGAGTGGGACATGGAGTCGCATTACATGAAACTGTTTCTGACAGTGGGCTCACCCCAAATGCTGGCACAATGTGATGGTGTCCCAGCTGGTGTAGGAACCAAAGAACTCACAGAAAACTATTGTGTGTACCCATGTATCTAAGGGCACAATCCTAACCCACTTTCTGGCATCGACATAAGGGCAATGCAGCTCCAAGGTAAGACAACAAATATACCTTGAGGAGGCCTCTGTGACTGCCACCTAACCAAGATACAGCACATATCCCATTGGCACAGCTATGCCAGTGCTGGAAAGTCAGTTAGGGTTTGGGCCTAAGGCAATGATTTTAAACTGTTGTGCTGCAGCATACTGGTATTTTGCAAATGGTCTTCAGGTGTGCAGTGGGAGTTTGGGGGGAGGGTCATTTATTTGTAGGGTCATTAGGAGATGTGAGCCCCCCCCCACTAGTAATGTGGTGGGCCTTGTCCAAAAACTGATGGTGTGCCCTGAAATTTTTAGTGCCTTGACATTGTGCTGTGAGATGAACAGGGTTGAAAATCAGTGCTCTAAGGCCTGCCTTTCTAAAACAAAGGCTGAAAAGGCACAATTCTTAAACTTCTTCCAATGTTATTGTATCCAGTAGTGTTTAGATAGAAATGCTAGGGATCATAAAGAATTAGAGGGCTGTGGTACTCTGTCTCAAAGCTCACAAGCCATGATGCGTATGTGCAACCTCCTGATTTTAGAAATGGGCTATGTCAGAATGCCAGATGCAAGGGAGGGCATCAGGATGAGGTTATCTGGTGTGTTCCCTGGGGCATTTGGTGGGCCGCTGTGAGATACAGGAAGCTGGGCTAGATGGGCCTATGGCCTGATCCAGTGGGGCTGTTCTTATGTTCTTATGCTCATGGCAGGAGCAGGATCATAAAGAATTAGAGGGCTCAAAACTGATGTTGGAACAGCTAGCCATGACACAACTGTCCCATTGGGTCCCTCCATCCTTTTTTTTTGGGGGGGGGGGAGGCTTTGCATTCTAGCACTGCCACGGAAGAGCCCTTGCATGTCTTAAGAGCCCACTCTTATTAACGTCTACTCAGAAGTAAGTCCCATTATAGTCAATGGGGCTTACTCCAAGGAAAGTGTGAATAGGACTGTAGCCTTATTCACATATCCATTTTTGCTTATGCTCCATGAGTGATGCCATCTACTTACTGTAAATAGTCATCTGCTATTCAATCATCCCTTCATTTTTTTTTAAATTACAGCACAGTATCCTGTTCAATCAGACTCAAATAGTGCTCCAGCAATACTCTTCCTCCATGGCAGGGGTGCCCAAACCCTGGCCCTGGGGCCACTTGCGGCCCTCGAGGGCTCTCAATGCGGCCCTCAGGGAGCTCCCAGTCTCCAATGAGCCTCTGGCCCTCCGGTGATTTGTTGGAGCCCACACTGGCCCGATGCAACTGCTCTTAACCTGAAGGCAACTATTTGACCTCTCGCGTGAGCTGTGGGATGAGAGCTCCCTCCACTGCTTGCTGTTTCACATCTGTGATGCAGTAGCGGCAGAAAAGGAAAGGCCAGCCTTGCTTTGTGCTAGGCCTTGAGCTATTGCAAGACCTTCATTCATTCACATAAGTTCATCTTTAACATATTCATTTATGTAAACGTATGTAAATTTATTCAAATTTGAAATGCAAATTCTGGCCCCCGACACAGTGTCAGAGAGATGATGTGGCTCTCCTGCCAAAAACTTTGGACACCCCTGCTCCATGGCAAAGATTGTCCTCGAATGCGTTCTCTCCGCAAGCCTAGCCTGGCAGTAGGTTTTCCATACTAACAGTTTGCTCCTGAATTCATAGAAAGAGAGGTAGCCATCCATAACCTCCTAGCCATGGTGATATGGTACCCAGTCACCATATTCTTGAATTCATTCTCTGGGAAAAACTTCATTAATACACCTTGTCGACAGTAGGATTTAATACACTCCATTCATTTCTACTGCAAATTAATAATGTCTTGACATTCAACTTTCAATGCACAGGCAGTTTCTAAATTCTAATAGCACAATCCTGAGGCTGGCACTGAGCATCAGTGCTGGCTCTAGGCATCATGAATGTGCCATAAAGCATAAAGGAACGGGTGCTGGTGCTGGGCCAGCATCAGTTGGCACTGAGCCTCAGTACCATGAAGACAATGCCACACTGCCACTGGAGATAAGCAAGACCTCTGGGTGGTAGTGGAGTGTGCAGAAGGCAGAACTGGGAGGGAGGAGAGGAGGATTGGGCCTGTGAGGGGGGTGGAGATGGTGGCAGCGTCTACCGGAGCAGCATCTCCAGGGACGGTGGCAGCATCTACCGGCATTGAACCATAACATGAGCTGTGTGGCCCAACACAAACCTCCTCTACTCTGCTCCCATTAAAACATGGGCACAGAACTGAGAAGACCCATTGCCACTGGCTGCTGTCTGTTCGGAAGAAGGGAGAGAACACTCCCTTCCTCCAAGGAGACCCCGGTGGTAGCCGCGGCACCCACAGGATCCTGTGGTTGCTATTTTGGTGCTGCCGGCTTCAGGATTGGACCCGATGGTCCACAGCCATCTGAAAAAAAACATGATTAAAAATTAAGCAAGAACACACAACATGTGCTTTCTTTCTTGTCTTTAATTTTCATGTGATGTTGGCCATTTTTCAAATTCACACCTTTTCCAAAACTTGAATCTGTTTGGCAAGAACGAAAATGAAACTTTTTTTTTGTTCCCTTTTCTTAAAAAGAGTTGATCAGTTGAGGAGAAGGGGAAACATCTCTGTGTTTCTCAGAATAAATATTCCCTGCTAACTTCTTGGCATGCCTTGAGCCCACCCTTTCAGAAAGAAATCTGATCCTTAGGCAAACAATTTTTTAAAAAAGTTTTTTTTCAGCGCCAGCTGTTAAAACATTTGGGCGGCAGGCCTTCTCCCTTACAAAGCAGACAGTCATTTTAGACATCTTGCTTATGTGCGGGAAGAGAACTCAGACTCTCTGCAATGAGTGCGGACAGCATGACCCACTCCTCTTCTTCCTTATGGCCGTCCTTCTCATCACCACCTTCTCTGCACATTCCTGGAGGACAGTTAGAAGATTTATTGTATAATTTCGTTGGAGGCTGTTAGCCAAGCGTGCAGCTACAGCTTGCTTTAATTAGGAAATCAGAGCATTTCTTTTATGTAGGTCACATCAGTTTTTGATTCAAAAAACTCATAGTTATAACCTTTTGGAAAAGGCAGCTATGTATGCATGTGTGTATGTCTGCATTTTGGGGAGGAGAGGGGAGAGGAGGGGGAAAAAATGACCGGCTTAATGCTTCTGAATGATCTCCATGTGCCAGCAAATGCTGTCAGTTGCCTCCAAGACAAATGGTCAGGAAGACCTTTCTCTGAAGGCCTGGATGTGGCACGCATCAAATCTGTCTATTTTTGCAAGGGTGGAATGCTTTCTGGCAGAATTTAGGATGGCAGGCTTGGCTTCTGACTGCCTGAAGCTTGGTAGTTTGGAAATGGGGACAACTTATTGTACAGGCCTTATTTCTCTCCAACCTTGCAATTCACATCAATAGGAATTATATTAGCACAAAACGATCCCCCTCAGTCAAAGCACCCTGATGTCCTCTTTGAAAGAGTTTGCAGATGCTATCCTTGGAGAGCATATTTCATGTCCTGGCATTGTCAAGGAACTTTCTAAGGCTGCTCCTCTCACAAATGTGCTTACAACCAGGTAAGATAAACAACACCACATCAGCTGCTGAGCCATCACACCACCCAGTAGGTTTTCACTTGTTAAATACTCGGCTTCATCCACATATGAAGCGATTGGGCATCCTTTCTGAATCAATCCCTCATGAAAGATAATTGGAGTGCTCAAAATAATTGGCAGTACCTCCATCTTGAACAGTTACACACCACTGAAAGAAAAAAAAATTAACAACATGATTGCATTACCCGTCTTGTCTTTGATATGTACCATGAAATAGCAGGATTAGCTAGTATCCTCCACCTCACCGTGAGTGATGGTTCTGATTAGGATCCACCATTCACGTTTTTCTTCTTCAAACCAGGGACTAACTACACATGGTGTTAACCTCATACTTGCTGGGTGGCTTTTTAAAAGCTAAATAGCATCTGAATTGGTCCCTTGTAGACTTGGAACCATGAGATGGAGGAGAAGGGGCTTTAATTCTCCACCTCTATCATGTTCCTGATCCAGACTGCCCCACTCCTTAGCTGCTATGGAGCCAGGATTAAGCCATTTCTGCTCAACTCAGCATATACACAACACAAACCAAATGTGTACACCTGTGGGCCAGGCAAAAATGGGTTAAAAAGAAAAATAAAACTTCCATTGACATCTCATAACTTCCCCGTGGCATCAGGATGTCCCAAAATTGTTGCAAACTTTCCTACCATTTTTTTCCCCTTATGATACATGGACATATCTGATGGCATGTTGTCTACTAAGCCTTAAGCAACAATAAAAGGTATCTGCATGGGAATAAATTTAATTGAATGCAGGCTCCCCAGCTTGCCATGTGAAACATTCCTACCATTCCTATAATAGGTCAACTGAGGAAGCATGATCTTACAGAACTATAAAAGAGATCTCATTTTCTTTTTGTTTATTATTTAGTTTTAAGCAGCATTGGATATTGGTAGTTTTTAAACCAAAAGATCCATGCACAACCTGACCTAAGCTACTATATGGAGAGAGAATTGCTTATAGGCTCTCCCAGGAGGAAAGAACAGTTGGGAGGGGGGGAGGATAAAGCAATGATCAGCAGAAGATCCCTCCCATGATAATCTACTCACCACTAGGGAAAGTTGCTCTCAATAAACACACAAAGAAGATGCTGAGTATTTAAAAAATACTACACTACCAGTGCAATGCAGCGCACCTGTATCCAGCACACGTTTGAGCCTGACTGTGGCTCAGCCAGGGGTAAGGGAAAACTTGAGCAGGCCCAGGGCGCAGTTTGGATTGCGTCCTTACAATCCATAGTAGATTACATGCATCTGTAGGGCAGATGCATATAATTGCATATAAGAGGGACCTAGAGCTCTCCCTCTTATATGCAAGTATGATAAGGATGGGACTCTCGTAAGCAAGCAGCTCTAGCTGGGCATGTCCATCTCATCTGGTATCTGAAGACAAAAAGGAATGTGTGGAGAAAGGGCAGCAAGGAAATAGAATTAAGAAGCAAAGCCTCCTGCAAAGATCACAGAAAAGACAGAAATTGCCAGATGCAGGGGAGGGCACCAGGACACAGGTTATGTCTAGTGTGTTCCCTGAAGCATTTGGTGGACCACTGTGAGATACAGGAAGCTGGACTAGATGGGCCTTTGGCCTGATCCAGCGGGGCTCTTCTTATAGGTAGATGATCTCAGGTGACTGGTCAACACTCTGCCCTACAGAGTCCTGCAGGCGATATTGCACCAAACTGTCAACGAGAACATCACCTCACAGTGCCAGTTCAAGGGTCCACTTTTGACATATTTGGCTCCAAGCTATAAACTTTCCTGGGAGCAAATCCCATTGAACAAAGTTGGATTTATCTCTGAGCAGATATACCTAGGATTGCAATGTTAGCTTTAGAGTATGATGCCAGTATCTCCCTGTTTTCCCTAGGCTTTGCTTAGGATAGTTGTGTCGTGTATTGGACATTCTATAGCCCTAGAGCAAGAGACTCTTCTATGAAGTCATACAGAAGTCCTTAGGAACAAATCTAGATAAAACAACTTTTAAATCACATAGCGCATTGAACAGCTGTGTGCCAACTCATTTCTCTGCAATGAGTCAGTGATGTCGCTAGGGTTTGCATCACCCAAGGTGGGAGCCAGCATGTTACCCATATGGGGAACCTTCTCCTATACAGTGAGTGGGGCAATGGCGTGGTGATGTACCATCGTCCCGCCCCTGCTGGATTTTTGGCTATAACTTTTGATAGAATAGAGGTATTTCAACACCGTTTGTTCCATTGCATTCTACATGAAATTACACATCGGTTGATATATAACATGATGGTATTGTTCAAAAATACAAAAATTTTAAAAATTTTGGTGAGTAGTGGAGTCACCCCCCCATGCGAGTCACCAGTGCAGTCCACACACCCTGCACTCTCCAGCAATGCCACTACAATAAGTGAGAAGATTGTATTAATATGGGGCAGAGCTATGTCTCCTTCCTTTTTTTTTTCTTTTTTCTTTTTTTCCTCTAAGTCAGGGGTCTCCAAACTTTTTGGCCAGAGGGCTGCATCAAATATCTGGCATGGTGTAGAGGGTGAAAAATTTAAATATAAAATTGAAATAGAGATGGAACTTAGATGAGTGAATACATGAATGAATGGGCTCATTCATTCAACCTCTCTGGCCTTCAGAACACTCTCCAGACACAATCAGAGCCCAGTTCTGGTCATGTTCAGTTGAGTGGGCCACAGGCTTTCAGGGGACAAGAGGTTGGCCACGGGCCAGAAAGAGGCTTGCTGTGGGCCGCATCTGGCCCCTGGGCCAGGGTTTGAAGACCCCTGCTCTAAGTGATGGCAAAGGATTATATACAAAATTAACAAAAGAGAGGTGCAAAAAGAGAGCGACTAAGATGATTACGGGACTGGGGCACCTTCTTTATGAGGAAAGGCTATGGCGTTTGGGCCTCTTCAGCCTAGAAAAGAGACGCCTGAGGGGGGACATGATTGAGACATACAAAATTATGCAGGGGATGGACAGAGTGGATAGGGAGATGCTTTTTACACTCTCACATAATACCAGAACCAGGGGACATCCACTAAAATTGATGGGTTGGGCGGGTTAGGACAGACAAAAGAAAATATTTCTTTACTCAGCGTGTGGTCAGTCTGTGGAACTCCTTGCCGCAGGATGTGGTGCTGGCATCTACCCTAGACGCCTTTAAAAGGGGATTGGACAAGTTTCTGGAGGAAAAATCCATTATGGGGTACAAGCCATGATGTGTATGCACAACCTCCTGATTTTAGGAATGGGTTATGTCAGAATGCCAGATGCAAGGGAGGGCACTAGGATGAGGTCTCTTGTTATCTGGTGTGCTCCCTGAGGCATTTGGTGGGCCGCTGTGAGATACAGGAAGCTGATGGGCCTATGGCCTGATCCAGTAGGGCTGTTCTTATGTTCTTATAACAATTTTGTATTCAATAAACAATTCAATAAACAATTGATATTGATAAATTTCTGCTAAACATCTGCTCAATTTCTGCCTGTTTTGGGTCTCCTCATAGGGAGAAAGGCAGGCTAGAAATGTGGTAAATAAATAAATTAATAAACAAACTCAAGATAGATTTTTTTTTTTTTCTAGAATGGATTGGAATTTTTCTACTTTTGCCATCAAAAAGTCTGTATATGTTGGCAAGGCCAAATTTCCTCCTGGAACAGTATCACAAGTATTCACAGAATATAATTTTTCACAGTCAGAGATCCATGAAGCAACATCTGGAAGCTTCACAAAATGCCAGATAAGTGCTGTAGACAGGCAGGCTGTCTCTCGTGGACTGTTCCTGGATCAAGGAATGCTCAAGTTTTCATTTTTGGCTCTGCCACTGACACAGTGTGTGTGGTCTTGGGCAAGTCACAATTCTCATTTGGTGCCCCATGGATACAGAAACTGAAATCTACCCATGAAATCTACCCATGTCATTCTAATGAGAAAGTACTTGGAGGAAGGCTGCACAACTTGACACTGTAGCCACTGAATGAACATGTAGATGTCAAAACAAGGGTTGATTCCTATTTAGAATAGAATAGCGTGCTTTATTGTCATTGTACAATAATGACAATTTATTTACATTTTGTACATAAGAGTGATACCAAAATGCATGTGCAGTGCATCTATTCATATTGCACGCATGCTTAAATAACCACCTTAAAGCACAATCCTAACCAAGTTTCCAGCACCAAGGTAAGGGCAATGCAACTCTAAGGTAAGGGAACAAGCATTGCCTTACCTTGAAGAGGTCTCTGTGACTGCCCCCCAACTTCAGAATGCAGCACATGCCCCACTGGCACTGCTATGCCAGTGCTGGAAAGTTGGTTGGGATTGCACCCTTAGCTGATAAGATTTTCATGGGAGCAGAAGTATCATTTTGGTTTGTGTCACCCAGGGCAAGAGCTCATTGTGTCACCCCCATGATGAACTTTCTCCCATACCAGACCATACAGAATAAATTACAATATCCTGTACAATTACAATTACACAACCTAAGTGCAGTGGCATCATTATGGTTGGTATAACACCCATTAACTTTATTTATTTTAATATATAACAGTTTGCCAAAGATCATATAATATATAACAGATTGCCAAAGATCTCCAGCAGCTCATGGATCGTTTTAGCAAGGCCTGCCAAGATTTTGGACTGACGATCAGCCTGAAGAAAACACAGGTCATGGTTCAGGATGTGGACTCACCTCCCTGCATTACAATCTCTGCACATGAACTGGAGGTTGTCCATGACTTTGTGTACCTTGGCTCAACGATCTCCGACACTCTATCTCTCGATACTGAGCTAAACAAACGCATCGGTAAAGCAGCTACCACGTTTTCCAGACTCACAAAGAGAGTCTGGTCCAACAAGAAGCTGACAGAACATACCAAGATCCAGGTCTACAGAGCTTGCGTCCTGAGTACACTTCTGTACTGCAGTGAGTCATGGAGTCTCCGCTCACAACAGGAGAGGAAACTGAGCGCTTTCCACATGCGCTGCCTCCGGTGCATTCTCGGCATCACCTGGCTGGACAAAGTTCCTAACAACACAGTCCTGGAATGTGCTGGAATCCCTAGCATGTATGCACTTCTGAAACAGAGACGCCTGTGTTGGCTCGGTCATGTTGTGAGAATGGATGATGGCCGGATCCCAAAGGATCTCCTCTGTGGTGAACTCGTGCAAGGAAAGCGCCCTACAGGTAGACCACAGCTGCGATACAAGGACATCTGCAAGAGGGATCTGAAGGCCTTAGGGATGGACCTCAACAAGTGGGAAACCCTGGCCTCTGAGCGGCCTGCTTGGAGGCAGGCTGTGCAGCATGGCCTTTCCCAGTTTGAAGAGACACTTGACCAACAGTCTGAGGCTAAGAGGCAAAGAAGGAAGGCCCATAGCCAGGGAGACAGACCAGGGACAGACTGCACTTGCTCCCAGTGTGGAAGGGATTGTCACTCCCTGATTGGCCTTTTCAGCCACACTAGACGCTGTGCCAGAACCACCTTTCAGAGCGCGATACCATAGTTTTTCGAGACTGAAGGTTGCCAATACAATATAACAGTACAGGACACCCAACAAATCAGTAACAAAAAACCAGGAGCCAACTTAATGGCACTCACACAACTGAATAAGAGTTCTAGTATTAGCTCTGATATATAGAAAGGGGAGCTGACTCATACTACACCATATTGGTTCCCTGCTGTGTCATAAGAACACCTCATTGCCTCTCAGAACAAGCAGTCTAATTGGTCAGTTTTGAGTTATAGAAATCCAGTTTGTGTTACATAAGACAGTTGTGTTTTCCTTTTCTGGTTATTTGTCCATAATGTTTGATAGAATACATATATTTAAACGTGGTTTGTTTCATTGCATTCTGCATGAAATCCCACACTGAATGATATATAACATGATGGTATTATTCAAAAACAAGAAGATTTCACAATTTTGACTAGTAGTGGTGTCACCCCTCCTGAGTGCATCACCCAGTGTAGTCTACATCCCTCACATCCCCCCTAGTGACACCACTGCATGACAGGGCAGCCACAAACAGCTGTTCTGATACAATCTCCAATTCAGAGTTCCTGAGGTGAGGGGCAGTAGGTTAAAGAAGCTGGAATCTAAAGTACCACAGGCAGACCACAGGCAGAACATCCTTGTTTGTTCTATTCATAAGACAAGAATAGAAAGCTGGGTTCCAAGGATGTGTACAAGGGCTGGCCAACTGAGAAGATCCATACTGCTAACCAATCACAAAGGGCAATGTCACACATCATTAGTATCTTGTGCACCTGAACAGGGCTATGAACAGGGTTTTTTCCCCATCTACTACAGAGTGTTTGATAGGGTGTGATGCTTTATCCAAGCTTATTACAACTTGCAGGTAGAGCATGGGGCAGGGAATAAGAATAGGGCTTGCTGTGTACCTTGAGGTAAGTGGATTGGTTAAGGGGGGCCCAGGACCAATTTTAAGAGGCTGTCCAATGTAAGAGGTGCAGGCTGACAACCCTTGGGCAAGGAATGTAAAGCCAATCTCAAGAGCTGCTCAGAGTTCCTTGAACCCCTTTCCAGAGATTGACATAGACATAATCATTGATTGTCACTGACTTGGAGCCAGGGTGGGAATGCTTGAATACGGGAACATGCTTAAATATGCATGAATACAGGAACATACAGTTGCTTGATGCCCCCCTGGCCCCCCGCCCCCTAAAGCAGTCTGCACTAAAAGAGGGTGGAGCGCCTGGAAAGTTAGGACCCGGTGCCAAGTTATCTGAGTTGAAATAAAATTGTGGCCCATTTACAATGCAAACCACTTGTCTTGTGTCTTATTGGGGTTCTGCAGGCAAAAGAGAGTTTGTCTAAGAGAAAGTAAGGATTTCAACGAACTGACAGGAGGAAAAAAAAACAAGTTGTTTTAAGTATTCTCAAACAAGCCATTTCATTTTCATTAGTAAGAAACGCCAGTATATTGCTAAATATAGTTAAATGACTAAGAGGGTGACAGATTAATGAACACCTTTATGGGTTCTTAATCACTTTCTAATTTATCCTTGTTTGCAGCCTTTTATCCTTGATTTCCATAAATGTTCGGGCAAGCCAGGTTTTGTTCATGCAACCCTGCTGGAATCTAATTTCAGGCCTCTGGCTGAGGCCTCTTTAATGAAAATTGTTACTTTGTGCAACACATTTGTTTAGTGACTAAATGAAATTTGTTTCTGACAGAGGTGAAAGCCCTTTGTAGAGGCCGTGTCAGCCAGCCAAGACACAAAATGGCACAACGTGACCTATATTTTCCATCAAACAGCTGGAACATCAAATTCTGACTCCTCGATCGCCAGATTAATACTTGCTCTGAATACATCCCAAATGAGTCACAGTCTGTGACTTGATTACAGACTGTTTGCCGTTTCTGAATAACAAGCAAACGCTCAAAAAGCACTTCTCTTCAGAAATAAAAATGGCAAAGTGAAATCTATTAAGAAATACTTGAGAAATAAATTATCTTCGAAGTTAACTTGCGAAAGAAAAACTACTGGGAGCAAGCTGTTCTTAGTTCAAAACTCAAAACATTCCACCACAGTCATTTTAAAGCAGTGGTTCTCTAACTCTCTGGGAGTCTGCGAACCAGGCATAAGTGCTTTTGGGGGGTGCGGATTGGGATGGGGGGAGGTGTCCCAACAACACCACAGCGATCTCTTCACTGTGGGCACCCAGGAACATTTAAACATACCTGGGGAGACTGTGCAGCCTCTCAGAGGATCCTGGAGGCTTGTAGCCCACTCCCTGAGCCTCCCCTCTGCTGTGGTGAGCTCTGATCTGCAGTCAAAACCCACTTCTGGTTTGCATTTGGAGCTCCTGGACATGGAACTTCCAAAACTGCCTGCAGATTGGAGCTCACTGCAGTGGAGGGGAGCTCATGGAACGGGCTGCAAGCCTCCAGGACCCTCTGGGAGGTTGCATAGTCCCTCCCAGGTATGTTTAAATGTTCCTGGGTGCCCGCAGTGCCGTGATCGCTGTGGCATCATCAGGACACCCATTTATGGGTCACTACCCTTAAGGGGAAAGTGACCCTTTTAAGTTCCAATGGTAGGTAACGACTACCACTGAGTGCCACAGAGTGACTAGTTTGAGTGCCACTGTTTTAATATATATCACTAAAATGAACAATAAACACCATAATAATTTTTTTTTTTAAGTGTTAAAATCCAATCCAGCTCCCTGACAAGCATTCAAAGTAGGGCTCTGTGAAAAACTCTTCAGGAATACAAGGAGTGCTAGAGAAATTCTGACAGTTGCTGCAGTTTAACTCTTTGTTGTGCCAGATGATGAACAAAACCCAGAAATGCTGCAAAGGATAAGTGAATATGGATGCTTTGTTCAGGTACAGGACTTTGATGTAATTCAAAACCAGACAGATTACACAGAGATTGGCAAATACAACCCTTCCACAGGGAGTTTGAGCAGCATTGGGATCATTGCTCAGCAAAGCAGCTCCCACAAAGCCTTGTGTTATAGACAAGGATATGCAGTGCATGGCAATACTCTTCTCACCGGTAAGCATGATGGCATCCATGTCATGGTCAAAATTCACAGCTGGCCATTCCTCACTCTAGAGAACAGAATTCCTCATTTAGATACCCATATCCCTTTCCCTCACAATAGTGTGCTTTTTATTATCTCATTTGAACACTGTAACTGATTTTAAATCACTGCATCCATGTTAGTTTTAAGGCCCTTCTAGAGTGGCAAGTGGAATTTGGTACAGTTCTATCTTTTTGTCATCCTCAGGTGACTCTTCTGCCTTGGTGTTTTTAGCTCATTCAAAGATACCAACAGTATCAAACTCTGAAGGAGTTTTCAATCACATTCTTGTCTAACACAGAGTTTCCCAAAGTGTGGGTGGTGACCCACAGGTGGTTTTCAACCCCATGCACAGTGGTTTGTGGGTTGAGCCTGTCCCGCCCCCCTTTGCTACCAGTTGGCTCCAAATCAGAGCCATTCTGGAAGCATTGGGAGACTGTGGACGCCTCTTCTACATTGTGCTGGGCCAGCAACCCACTCTATTGACTGTTGCGGACCTGTCATAAAAGGCAGTCCAGCAGCGCACTTAGGGCACAATCCTAACCAACTTTCCAGCACTGACCTAGCCACCATACAGACTCAAGGTAAGGTAACTGAGGGTGCAATCCTAACCCCTTATGTCAGTGCTTTCCAGCACTGGCATAGTGGTGCCAATGGGACGTGTACAGCATCCTGCAGTTGGGTGGCATTCATGGAGGCCACCTCAAAGTAAGGGAATGCTTGTTCCCTTACCTCAGAGCTTCATTGCCCTTATGTTGGTGCTGGAAGGCACCAAATAAGGGGTTAGGATTTCACCCAAGCATGCCCTTACCTTGACTGCCTTGACTGTCTCCCCACTGCAGGATGCAGTGCAAGCCGCATTGGCACAGCTATGTCAGTGCTGGAAAGTTGGTTAGGATTGCATTCTTAGTAGCTTAGTACTTGTCCATCATTCCAAGGATTTCATTTGAGGATCCTTCCTTACCATTTAGGGCTTAGCCAATTGTGAGAAGTGTTTCACCTTGTATTGTGTTGCACCTATACCTTGTCTCTCTTGTCCTGATTAAATGCCAATTCACTGAGGCATGCCATAAGCCATTGCATCTCCGTCCCTGCACCTGCTTTCAAATTCCCCTGTGTGTGCATGCTATATGTGTCTCAGAGCACACCTGGTAACAAGGAGTGGAGACACTGGAATGATTTAGCAGTTGAGCAGAAGAAATCCCTGCACAAACCAAAGGCTCCTTCTAGTCCTAGCAGGAGCTTCTAAGAACATAAGAACTTAAGAACAGCCCCACTGGATCAGGCCATAGGCCCATCTAGTCCAGCTTCCTGTATCTCACAGTGGCCCACCAAATACCCCAGGGAGCACACCAGATAACAAGAGATATCAGATAACCATCCTGGTGCCCTCCCTTGCATCTGGCCTTCTGACATAGCCCATTTCTAAAATCTGGAGGTTGCGCATACACATCATGACTTGTACACCTTCTGATGATAGAGCTGCTCCACTAAAGGTCTGGATGCAACCAAGTGGCTGGTGTTGGGAGGCATCATTTGGCACAGGACGACACTGTGCAGAGGGAGTGTTGGCACTTGCACATTGCCTCTGGTGCAGGGAGTTGTTGGGCCTTTTAAAAAATCTTGTGTGATTATGCAATAAAGGATCCATTTCCTTCTGTATTGGAGACATCAGTGCAGGAAGCTTCTTTCCTGACAAATGGAGGAATACAAGAGAAATAAAATAAGAAAGAGAAGAAAACTCTTTATTTCATGTGGGTCTCCTGCAACAATTGGAGAAAGATCAATGGCAGTACCGTCACAGTGTATGCACGCTATCTTTACTGGGATAGCAAGTTTCAGAGCAGTTTTATTTCTCATTTCTGGTGCATTATCTTCTTGCCTTCCATGCTGTGTCACAGCATGGTATCTTGTTTTGCAACAAGACACCATGTGAAGCAATGAGAGGAAAAAAAAAACACATAGAAAAATGTATATATTTCTCATTCTGCCCGGAGCAGTTCAATCCATATTGTTCAATGAACGTTATTTTTAGTCTCTCATCAAATGCAATGGGATCTACATAATTCCCATGCGCTTCCTTATACACATGTAATGTTTGCTTTAACATTTGCAATGGAAGAAAATAGTCCATGATTAGTACAGGGGTGACACTAGGGTGTGCGTCACCCAGTGCGAGAGACCAGTGTGTCACCCCTATTATGGACCTTCTCCCATGCGATGCGCAGGGCAACACCCTGGGCGGTGGGCATGATGATGTACCATCATCCCACCCCTGCTGGTTTTTTGGCTATAACTTTTGATAGAATAGAGATATTCCAAGATTTTAGAGACACCAAGATTTTAAAAATTTTGTCGAATTCTGGTGTCACCCCCTTGTGCGTGTCACCCAGTGCATCCCCCCACATCCCCCAGTGATGCCACTGGATTAGTAATATTGCTGCACATTCAAGGCATTTTTAAATCCTGAGTGGAAAAAAAAATGACTTTTGACACAAGCTGCTTGAATGGAATTCTAGACGTGATAAACCAAAATAATAGAAAATGAGGTGAGGGAGAGCAGCAATCTCTCTCTTCTTGATCAAAAGCTGAAGAAGTTCAAATATATAGTGATGTAATGCAGAGCTAAGAAGCATAGCATGGCGATTTCATTTTTCCAGTGAGGATGTATAACAAATTTGTACAAACTGGGAAGGTCCTCATTGGCCAGACCTCACCTGGAGTACTGTGTCCAATTCTGGGCACTGCACTCTAGGAAAGATGCAGCCAAACCGGAACGGTTTCAGAAAAGACTGACAAGGATGATCAGAGTGCAGGTGTCCCATTGTATACACTGGAGAGCCTTCCAGGGCCCCTTGCAGATATGGAAACCTCAAATATGCAGAAGCCCTATCTCCACGCCCCTACCCCCATGGCCATTAATGTTATTTAGGTGCTTACTGGGGTGAAAATGTTTCTTTCTCTTATGGGTAGCTCTAAGCATGCAAGCTTATAGTGTGATATGGGCAGGCTGCAGGCAGGCTGAATGCTTGAAAAGACTAGATCAAATGCCAACAGGAAGCAGTCAACGTCCTGTTATACCCCATTACTGAACTATGCCTCCTCACTTCTTCTTCCTCTCACAGAAGATTGCGGAAGGTTCTGGTTTCAATCTTTGGCATCTCCAGGTTGGGTTTTGAAGGACCCCTGTCTGTAACCTGGAGAGCCATCACTAGCAGAGGTTTCCATGGGGTGGGTGCCACCCAAAGAAGCACTTACCTGGGGAGGTTTGGTGTACTAGAATTTCAGGGGTGATATAATGACACAATCAGGTCACCCCCTCCCACCAACCTTCTGGGTTATTGCATTGCTTTAAATGTGGAAAGCCAGCCTCCAGACCACCTCTGTTCAGTTATCTCCATTCAGATAAATCAATTCCGTTACCTCCAGGTGCAGTTGCTTCATGTTCTCACTGGTGAGTGGCAAAAACACGATCATTGGCAAGAGCAAACGGTGGCTGGATCCAGAGTATGTCAAAGACTGGCAAATGGAGACTTGGGGGTTGTAGTGTTACCCCTCCTGAGGGTGGCACCCAGTGCAGCCTGCACCCCCCACACTTCCATTGTGATGCTACCAGTCAGTGCAGACAGTGCTGACCTAGGTGGACCAAGTGTCTAGCTCAGGGCCAGGTTTCTTAAAATATTTTATATACTGTTGATATAACAGGTTCCGTCTTTGCAGCCTGTATACAGTGTTATTGCTACGTCTCCTGTACTTTAGCACAATAAATAGCAAGTTAACTCTAAAAGCCTTGTGGTTTTCCACCTTCATTGAACAAGACTGATCTTCTGTTTCCGCACTTGGAATTGTAAGATTATTTTGTTGTCATTAGTGAGTAATTTCATAACGAGCTACCTAGAAGAGGAGAAGCAACAGCAACAGTAGCTCTGTTTACATGGAAGCTTCTGTTGATTGACACTGGCTGCAAGCGAGCTCAGAGGCACTGGAGTCCTAAACCCTTCGAGAAAATGTGCCCTAGGCAAAAATGCAGGATGTGTTGAGGCTCTCCTGGGGCCTCTAATATATTGAGGAAAAATTGACAGAATAAATTACTGTCATTTATGATTTCATATTGAACAAAAAAAAAAAAATGCCTGCTGATATAGCAAGAAAAATCAAGATAATTTCTTTCTTTAAAATGATATTTCAGCAATAAATACTCCATAAATGTTTCAAGTTCCAAACGTAATTGTCTAGGCCACACTCTATTGCCTTTAATCACAAAATTGTGTATATTAGAACTTATTCTAAAATACTCCATACCCGGGTTTGAAGAGGGGTTTCAGTTAGACACTTGGCAGTATAATGTTTTCCTATAAAATGTGTATTCTGATACAGTGTTTCTCAATGTTTGTCCTCTGCCATAACACTTCACATGTTCCACCTATTTGAAGTACCACCGGAAGTAACTGAGGATGTCATCATCACCAGTTACTTCTGAGGCCAGATGAGATAGCAAGCTTTTGGAGCTCTGCCTGCCGAGTCAAGCCTCCTACCGCTGTGTCACATTCCTGATCTCACAGCCTGCGGGAGACTGTGAGATCAGGAGATCTCACCACCAGACACCACCTCAAGTACGACTGGTGGTACCTGTCCCACTGGTTGAGAAACACTGTTCTGATATGTACAGTGAAAAAATATGGTGAGATTTCAGTGTTGAATTTATTCCTATATATGGGATTTGACCTATAGAATTTCAGGTTTCTTGACAGGGTCCAAATTCAGGGAAGGCAAAGACATGGAGGAGTCAGCACAAC